>NW_024039761.1:17500-140000 GCF_016077235.1 Cyprinodon tularosa
CCATCCATCCATCCATCATCCATCCATCCATCCATCCATCCATCCATCCATCCATCATCCATCATCCATCCATCCATCCATCCATCATCCATCCATCCATCCATCCATCCATCCATCCATCCATCCATCCATCCATCCATCCATCCATCATCCATCCATCCATCCATCCATCCATCCATCCATCCATCCACCCATCCATCCATCATCCATCCATCCATCCATCCATCCATCATCCATCCATCCATCCATCCATCCATCCATCATCCATCCATCCATCCATCCATCCATCCATCCATCATCCATCCATCCATCCATCCATCCATCATCCATCCATCATCCATCCATCCATCATCCATCCATCCATCATCCATCCATCCATCATCCATCCATCATCCATCCATCCATCCATCCATCCATCCATCCATCCATCCATCCACCATCCATCCATCATCCATCCATCCATCATCCATCCATCCATCCATCCATCATCCATCCATCCATCCATCCATCCATCCATCCATCCATCCATCCATCCATCCATCCATCCATCATCCATCATCCATCCATCCATCCATCCATCCATCATCCATCCATCCATCATCCATCCATCATCCATCCATCATCCATCCATCATCCATCCATCCATCCATCCATCCATCCATCCATCATCCATCCATCCATCCATCCATCCATCCATCCATCCATCCATCCATCCATCCATCCATCCATCCATCCATCCATCAGCTGTGTTGGTTGGATGTCTATTAGCAGGTTTTAGACGCTGACTCTGGTTTTATTCATATTTCAAACGCTGTTTTTCATAAACTGGTGACAGAAATATGGACGCCATGTTGACATGATCTATGTATTTTCTATCAGAGTTGATCTGGATGCTGCAGACAGACTTTTGTTTTCAGTTGTTGGCTCTAGCAGATTTCCCTGTCTCACAGTGATGCCGTTACCATGGTAACTTGGACATGTTTAACCCACAGCTGTGTTCAGCTCAATGCGCCTGTGGATGTATAAAGGTGAAGTTTGTGGTGACTGGTGTAAATATAGCGAGATATAGCAGCAGCCGGTTTGATTAGTAGTGGCCTTTATTTTTCATTTCAATGCTTTTGATAGCGACATTTTATATTGTTATATAACAACTTTTATATTTTTGTTCATTTTGAACCATAATGCACAAATAAAATGGTGGTATGCAGAAGTTACCTGCCCTCACAGGTGGAGTGACGTTTACTTCTCTAAGCAAAGAGGAAAGGTTCAGATCCACTCAGGACCTTTTAATCGCTGCAGGATCATAGCAGAGCCGCCGGTCCTTCTTTCTAAGTGAGACCAGCAGAACCACGCTGTGATTGGCTGGTTTGAACTGAGCCTTTCTGTTCTAGTTTAGCCCAAAGGCCCGGTTGGATCTCTCAGCTGTCAGAGATGGTTCTGCACCAAACCGGCCTCCAAAGTTTGCTCTGAAAGAAGACATCTGTGAGCCAACAGCCGACATCTGAATGCTCAATCTGGTGTGTGTGGGTGGGGGGGGGGCTGCCAACGGACACCGTCTAATGAGCCCAGATCAGAAGATCTCTGGTCCTAAACCTTAAAAACTTCAGCTGAATGAGTCGTAATGAAAACAAATATTTCTTGCTTTCTGTCAGCAGGACCAACCTGGAGCCTCTAACAGCTTTATTCAGCCATCTTGAATCTGAGTCTAATCTGAGCTCCCCTGTGGAATTAATTATTCTATTTATGTGTAATCTGAAAATAATTTCAGTAGTTCTTCATGTACTGTAAATATAACTAAATAAAATTAAAATGATCAACATCTGGCTCATATTAAACCAGTAATCTCCTCTCCTGTCACTGAGCTCTAGAATCCTCTCCCTATAAATATTTCATTCTCTGTGAATTAATGCCGATCATTTTTTAATTAGATCCTCGTCAATCAGACATGCAGTGTTGGTTTTTAAGACCTAATGTTTCTAACAGACCTAGTGAATTATTTTTTATTCTATGCACAAAACTAGGAGATAAATCTGAGACAGTTTACTGATGGAAACTGTCCTGATCTGCTGAGGTAGCTGGCCTTAATCACTCCTGCCTTTCACCTGCTTTCTTCTTTCCAGCTCCTAATCATCACTCATCTTATACCTTACATTGGGCTCAGTTCCAGCTATCAGGGCCAGATCAGTAGATGTTGTTTTCTGTTCAGTTCTGTTTATTCTAAGGTTCATGTCGTGGATCCTGGCGGCCAGTGGACAGAGGGTTTTTGTATCCGTCTCCTCTCCTGATCGTCCACCGTTCCTCCCCTGCTGAGTCCTCTGGGTTTTAGGCTCTGTACGCGGGGAGGATCAGTTTTTATCCCAGTGCTGCTGCTCCTGATCCTGTCTGCTCCTGATCCCGTCTGCTCCTGCTCCCATCTGCTCCTTATCCCGTCTGCTCCTGCTCCCGTCTGCTCCTGATCTCCTGCTCCCGTCTGCTCCTGATCTCCTGATCCCATCTGCACCTGATCCCGTCTGCTCCTGATCCTGTCTGCACCTGATCCCGTCTGCTCCTGATCCTGTCTGCTCCTGATCCCGTCTGCTCCTGATCCCGTCTGCACCTGATCCCGTCTGCTCCTGATCCTGTCTGCTCCTGATCCCGTCTGCACCTGATCCCGTCTGCTCCTGATCCCGTCTGCACCTGATCCTGTCTGCTCCTGATTACGTCTCATCCTGATCCCATCTGTTCCTGATCCTGTCTGCTCCTGATCCCGTCTGTTCCTGATCCCGTCTGCTCTGGATCCCGTCTGCTCCTGATCCCGTCTCTTCCTGATCCTCTCTGCTCCTGATCCCGTCTGTTCCTGATCCTGTCTCCTCCTGATCCCTTCTGCTCCTGATCCCGTCTGCTCCTGATCCCTTCTGCTCCTGATCTTGTCTGCTCCTGATCCCGTCTGCTCCTGATCCCATCTGTTCCTGATCCTGTCTGCTCCTGATCCCGTCTGTTCCTGATCCCGTCTGCTCTGGATCCCGTCTGCTCCTGATCCCGTCTCTTCCTGATCCTCTCTGCTCCTGATCCCGTCTGTTCCTGATCCTGTCTCCTCCTGATCCCTTCTGCTCCTGATCCCGTCTGCTCCTGATCCCTTCTGCTCCTGATCTTGTCTGCTCCTGATCCCGTCTCCTCCTGATCCCTTCTGCTCCTGATCCCGTCTGCTCCTGATCCCTTCTGCTCTTGATCCCTTCTGCTCCTGATCCCGTCTCCTCCTGATCCCTTCTGCTCCTGATCCCGTCTCCTCCTGATCCCGTCTGCTCCTGATCCCTTCTGCTCCTGATCCCGTCTGCTCCTGATCCCGTCTGCTCCTGATCACGTCTCCTCCTGATCACGTCTCCTCCTGATCCCGTCTGCTCCTGATCCCGTCTGTACCTGATCCCGTCTGCTCCTGATCCCTTCTGCTCCTGATCCTGTCTGCTCTGGATCCCGTCTGCTCCTGATCCCGTCTGCTCTGGATCCCGTCTGCTCCTGATCCCGTCTGCTCCTGATCCCGTCTCTTCCTGATCCTGTCTGCTCCTGATCCCGTCTGTTCCTGATCCTGTCTGCTCCTGATCCCGTCTTTCTGATCTGTCTGCTCGATCCCGTCTGCTCCTGATCCCGTCTGCTCCTGATCCTCTGCTCCTGATCCTGTCTGCTCCTGATCCCGTCTGCACCTGATCCTTACTGCTCCTGATCCCGTCTGCTCCTGATCACGTCTGCTCTGATCCGTCTGCTCCTGATCCTTTGCTCCTGATCCGTCTGCTCCTGATCCTTCTGCCTGATCCGTCTGCTCCTGATCACGTCTGCTCCTGATCCTGTCTGCTCCTGATCACGTCTGCTCCTGATCCTGTCTGTCTGATCCTTCTGTCTGATCCTGTCTGCTCCTGATCACGTCTGCTCCTGATCCCGTCTGCTCCTGATCACGTCTGCTCCTGATCCTGTCTGCTCCTGATCCCTTCTGCTCCTGATCCTGTCTGCTCCTGATCACGTCTGCTCCTGATCCTGTCTGCTCCTGATCACGTCTGCTCCTGATCCCTTCTGCTCCTGATCCCGTCTGCTCCTGATCCCTTCTGCTCCTGATCCTGTCTGCTCCTGATCACGTCTGCTCCTGATCCTGTCTGCTCCTGATCACGTCTGCTCCTGATCCTGTCTGCTCCTGATCCTGTCTGCTCCTGATCCCGTCTGCTCCTGATCCCTTCTGCTCCTGATCCTGTCTGCACCTGATCCCGTCTGCACCTGATCCCGTCTGCTCTTGATCCCGTCTGCTCCTGTGCGTGTCCGCCTGGTCACGCTTCCGGAATCTTTCAGACTCTGAACCTGCCTGGAGCTCTAGGATGCCTGGATCCTGCCTGTTCTGTCTGTTCCTTTCTGTTCTGAATCCCTGTCCAGGCTGGGTTTCCTGCTAGTCCTCTGGGACTGCTGCACCGGGGACACTCAGTAACTCGTGCCGCGTCAGTCTCCAGCGGCTGGATCGCGCCCCTTTCCAGGGAGATGGGTTGGACAGTTAAACCAGGTAAGTGACTCACTGAGATCATAATCTTCAGTCAGATGATCGTGGTCACTAACCTGTGTTTCTCCCACAGAGTGTCAGAGATTGGGTGGTGCCCCGCCCCCCTGCTGCAGCACATCCCAGCTGCTCCTCTTTAGTATTTTAATAAACCTTTGGAACTTTCCTACTGACTGTCTCACCTTGAATACTGGGTCCATCTGTCCCTTTTATGACAAAAACCTGCTACCTACCAGGTTAACTCTGTTACCATGGCAACAGAAACAGGTTGAGGAAAGTCTCATTGTGAAACTCAGAGTTTCCCTGATTTCAGATTTAGAAAACGTAGTTTTCAATAAACCTGCTTCATGAAACGGAGACGAGATGGACTCAGAGCTGAACCTTCAGAGGTTCAGAACGGCAGTTACTGAGTCCGCCTTTCATCACCTGAACAACATTTCCAGGATTAAAGGACTGATGAGCAGCAGGATCTACACTGTGTGCAGAATTAGTAGCAAGCTGTTTAGGCCTGAAAGCCAACTACCAATGAAGTAAATCCGGTGGTGTGCATCTCTGTTATGAGAAGGGGCGTGGCCTAATGACATCAACACCCTATATAAGGTGTGCTCAATTATTAGGCAACTTCCTTTCCTTTGGCCAAATGGGTCAGAAAAGAGATTTGACTCTGAAAAGGTCAACAATGGTCAGATGTCTTTCAGAGGGGGGGCAGCAGTTTGGAAATAACCAAACTTTTGAAGCAGGTTTATCTCACAATCAAGCGGTTCATGGCAAATAGCCAACAGGGACGCAGCAAACGTGATGAAAAAAGAAGACGCAAAATAACTCGCCATGAATTGAGAAGGATGAAACGTGAAGCTGCCAGGAAGCCATCAGCCACCAGTTGTTCCATATTTCAGAGCTGCAACATGTCTGGAGCGCCCAGAAGCACAAGGTGCTCAATCCTCAGGGACCTGGCCAAGGTAAGGGACGCTGAACAAAGGCCACCTTTGAACAAGACGCACGAGACAAAACGTCAAGATCGGGCCAAGAAATCTCTGCAGACTGATTCCTCCAAGGTGTTTGGGTCTGATGGAATGAGGCGAGTCTAGATGGGCCAGATGGATGGATGGGCACCAGGCTGGATCAGGAAAGGGCAGCAAGTTCCTCATCCACTCAGACGCCAGCAAGGTGGAGGTGGGGTAATGCTATGGGCTGCTATCATCAAAGATGAGCCTGTGGGAGCTTTTCAGGTTGATGATGGAGTCCAGATCAACTCCCAGACCTACTGCCAGTTTCTGGAAGACACCTTCTTCAAACAGCGGAACAAGAAGAAGCCGCCATCATTCCAGAAACACCTGATATTCCTGCAGGACGATGCTCCGTCACACGCATCAGAATACGCCACAGCGTGGCGGCCAGGAAAAGGCTAAAAGGAGAAAATAATGACATGGCCGCCTTGGTCACCTGATCTGAACCCCATGGAGAACCTGTGGTCCTTCATGAAAGGTGAGATCTACAGGGAGGGGTAACAGTCCACCTCTGAATCAATAAACAATAAATAAACTCATTTCTACAGCAAACAGGAAGTGGGTCAGAGTGGATCTATAAGCTCTAGCTCTGCCTGCCTGGCTTCCGCAGGCTGCAGATGGAGGACATACCTTGACGTCTCTGTGGATGATGTTGTTGTCATGGCAATACCGCAGCGCCTCCAGGATCTGCCTCATGTAGTGGCTGAAGTAAAGAAATCGCAGCGTTACTGCTGGGTTTGCTGGTCTGTAGGGAAGTATTCACACCCCTGCGGACACACCTGTGCAGTGGGATGACTCACACAGTGGAATATAAGGAGTTCTGATGTGGGATTAAAACCTGTTTACTTAGAGCTGCTGTGTAGCTGCTAGCCATGCTATATGCTAGCAGCTACATGAAGTGATGTCATGTGGGGGAGGGGCAGCCTAGTGGTTAGGGCATAGAGATGGGAACCCAGAGGTTCCACTCTCACATCCTGCACTCTGGTCCCTGAGCCTGACCCTTAACCCCTCCCTGCTCCCTGGGAGCCGCACAGTGGCAGCCCCCTGCTCCCTGAGGGGAGGGGTTAAAGGCTGGGAGGGAATTCCTCCAGTCTGAGATCAATAAAGTTCAATTCTTCTCATTATGCAGTCAGGATTGTTTATCAGGATGTTTTTCTTGGTTTGACGTCTTCCAGATGTGCAGGTTGGCTGTAAAGAGGCCTGGTCATGTGACCATTACAGGATTAATCTGAACCTCTCAGCAACCAGAGGTTTAACAGCAACCGACAGGCTGGGATTATACTGTTTCTATTAATATGATGCATTTTTCTGATCTTAAATAATTACTTTTTAAATGAGTTTTAGATGTTAAATTATCCTAATTAACAGAAATAAAAGCTTTAAATATTAATCTGGGGAATGAATCTCTGTTTCTTTGATAATATTCTACCTGCTTGGTTAATAATGTGGCGCTCGTCTGAGAAAGGTGCTATAAATAAAGCTTAGTTAATTAGCTTAATGTCACTTATTCCAAACCATAAGGGGTGTGAATACTTTAGCAAGGCGCTCTGCCTGAATGAAAGTCTAAAGGTAGAAAGCTTACCTGGCCACCGCCTCGCTGTAGACGAAGCCAGCATCGGCGCGCTTCACGATCTCAAAGCACAGGTCGGCCCCGTCCATGCTGACAGAAACAGGTGGGGAGGGGGACAGGTCAGCTGAGGAGGAGCTGGAATCACCTGGAGAACATCTGGAAGAAGCTGCTGTTCTCAGAACAACAACCCAAAGGTCCCGTTTCTACTGAGAGGTTATGGGTTCAAAACCCTTAGAGCGGCTACAGGAGCTGCTCAAGGACACAGCGGCAGGCTGCCGGCCATGATGGAGGCCCAGGGCCTCCTGGAGGCAAAGGGACGGGTCCCGAACGAGCCGCCCCCCCGCTCTATAGCAGCCTATAGGAAGTCTGTCCTTCCAGCCGGACTTACAATTCAAACACCATGTAGAGCATTCCATCTGCGCTGTAGGTCTCCAGCAGCTCCACGATGTGGGCGTGCTTCAGCATGTGGCAGATGCTCGCCTCTCTCTTCAGATCTGACAACAGAAACAGACGAGATGATCGATGATTGGAGCGTTTTATTCCACATTCATTGATAAAAGCAGCTAATCCACTTTATGCTGGATAAACAGAGGAGACCAACCCAGACCAGCATCTGAGGTGCGGGGCTCCAGGACCGCGCTGCTCACTGTAGAAACATCTGATCCCATTATCATCTCCTGATTGGTCAGTTCGCTTTTAACCAGGAAAGAACAAAGATGAAGAGTTTCCTGGTTTCCAAGGCAACGAGGCGTAACAACGAGGAACCCTGGTCTATCTGCTGACATCTCAGCAGGATTTACATCAACAGGCTGGACTTTCAGATGACATCATCAGATGACATCATCAGATGACATCATCAGATGACATCATCAGATGCAATGGCATAAATATCGCTAAGCAGAGGCAGCGGCCCCCTCACTGACCCCTGGTGGCCCCCTACGCAATGATAGACGAGGACGTCTCTTTGCAGATGTGATGATGCAACAAATTGCTCCTAAACCCTCCTGATGCTGAAGTGACTGACCTCACCGGACCGTATTTATACGGCATGGCGAGTTTCACCATGATGGTGAGCCGTTTAGACACGACACCAACAGCAAAGCAGACACTAATTACTCTGTTAGTTCATTAGACGGTTGGTAAAAAATACACTCATATGTTTCAAAGCGCAGGCAGCGTTACCTGGATGGGGCCCATCCAGGTAACGCTGCCTGTTGATGAGTCGTTACGCCGTTGATCAGATGACATCATTCTCCTCTTTAACTGGATCCATCAGACCTTTGCTGATGTGAGCATCAAACATTTCAGGATCAACATCTAAATGCTTCAGGGTTAAAGTTCAGTCCAGGACCAGAAGCACTTCCTCTACTGCGGCCTCTGGAGGATCCTTCAGGGGGAAGGTGAGGCTAACCGCTAATGCTGTGATCTCTAAAAGCCTCTAAAACTGTTCAAGCTCCTCTCACACCTTCACCATTTAGACCAGCGTCTGCCATCCGTGGTCCATCAGTTCCAGGTCAGTTATCTGATGAACATCCGTTCAGCATCAGTTCCTCATCAGTCGTGGCGTCTAGCTGATCCTAAACCTCTGCGTAACTTATCCAGAACTTCTCTCCAACATATCAGCGTATCTGCCGTGTTCCAGACGAGCGCTGAACGTGTTTCTAGCTTCCAGCTACTGTATAATGGCGTATTGGCAGCGTTTTGGTATAAAGGGGGTTCACAGGAGGAAACCGTCAGTTCTCCTCCAGACTTCATCCCCATCATAGGGTGAGCCAGAAGGTGAGTGATGGATCCTCCCTGCGTTCACGCCCACCACCAACACACTTCCTAGCAGACATGACGCTCAATTAACCTGCTTTTATTTTCTTTTTCTTTCTTTTTCTAATTTTTGAGCAGGAGGTAAACAGCATCTAGGTTAATCAATGTGCTGCCACCAAAAACCTGCATTCTTTTTAAACCTTTATAAACCTTTTTCTGCAGGCCGGGCGCCTCCAGGCGCATCGCTCAGGACGCTGTGCATCATTTCCTGGGCATTACGCTGCCGTGCGTTATGCAGAAGTCAGGCTGTCGTTGGACAGAAGTTCTGGACTCGTTATGAATCCTCTAAACACCCAGAATAGAAAGAATGCATAGAAAGTTCAGCGTCTGCAGAGTTTAGGAGATTCTGGGACGTCAGGCAGACGCTGGATGGATCGGCAGGATGTGACAGCGGCCTCAGCAGCTGCTTGTTCTCACCTGAGAGTGGCTGAGGATTTTCTTGCGGCTAAATGTTTCAACCTTTTATATTTTGACGTACAGCTTTTATCCCCGCTGACGGCCCACAGTGAACTATGACCTTTGAACTCACCATCATGAACTTTTGGAGGAGGAAGTGCAGCAACAAGTTTCCAAACTATTGGAGAGTTTGGAAAGCTGACTGGATGGTGGAAAGCTGAGCAATCGTCGTCACTGCGCGGCTCTTTACTGAGACGATTGTTAAAACGTTTCAATCAGGAAAAGTAGCTGATTGCTTCCAGTTATTGACTCATCTGCAGGTAGCAGGTCTGATCTCGCTTAGTCTGCATGCAGACCGTCGTTTCAGGTCTTTTTTCGCATCCTGGCAAAGAGCATCCAGCATTGAATTGGCTCCTGATGAGGAGAAGGGTTAGTGAAGCTGAAAAGAACAATATGGGATGCTTGTTTAGGGGAACCAGCGGGGAGAGAGGCCACAGATAAAACGGAGCGTGTGAGGAGGGGAAACCGTTTTATTTCAGAAAAGAAAAATCAAATGAAAATAAAGGATTGTTTAGTGGGAGAAAATTAGTGACATCTGTGTGTTAGGGTTGGGGTTAGAAGCAGCTCTGACAGCGTCCATGATGCAACGCGAGGAGCATCTGAGCCATCAGAGGAGCATCTGAGCCATCAGAGGAGCATCTGAGCCATCAGAGGAGCATCTGAGCCATCAGAGGAGCGTCTGAGCCATCAGAGGAGCATCTGAGCCATCAGAGGAGCATCTGAGCCATCAGAGGAGCGTCTGAGCCATCAGAGGAGCATCTGAGCCATCAGAGGAGCATCTGAGCCTTCAGAGGAGCATCTGAGCCATCAGAGGAGCGTCTGAGCCATCAGAGGAGCATCTGAGCCTTCAGAGGAGCATCTGAGCCTTCAGAGGAGCATCTGAGCCATCAGAGGAGCATCTGAGCCTTCAGAGGAGCGTCTGAGCCATCAGAGGAGCGTCTAAGCCACCAGAGGAGCATCTGAGCCATCAGAGGAGCATCTGAGCCATCAGAGGAGCATCTGAGCCTTCAGAGGAGCATCTGAGCCTTCAGAGGAGCGTCTGAGCCATCAGAGGAGCATCTGAGCCATCAGAGGAGCATCTGGGCCATCAGAGGAGCATCTGAGCCATCAGAGGAGCATCTGAGCCTTCAGAGGAGCGTCTGAGCCATCAGAGGAGCATCTGAGCCATCAGAGGAGCATCTGAGCCTTCAGAGGAGCGTCTGAGCCATCAGAGGAGCATCTGAGCCATCAGAGGAGCATCTGAGCCATCAGAGGAGCATCTGACCCTTCAGAGGAGCGTCTGAGCCATCAGAGGAGCGTCTGAGCCATCAGAGGAGCGTCTGAGCCATCAGAGGAGCGTCTGAGCCATCAGAGGAGCGTCTGAGCCATCAGAGGAGCATCTGAGCCATCAGAGGAGCGTCTGAGCCATCAGAGGAGCGTCTGAGCCATCAGAGGAGCATCTGAGCCATCAGAGGAGCGTCTGAGCCATCAGAGGAGCGTCTGAGCCATCAGAGGAGCATCTGAGCCATCAGAGGAGCATCTGAGCCATCAGAGGAGCATCTGAGCCACCAGAGGAGCATCTGAGCCATCAGAGGAGCATCTGAGCCATCAGAGGAGCATCTGAGCCTTCAGAGGAGCGTCTGAGCCATCAGAGGGGCATCTGAGCCATCAGAGGAGCATCTGAGCCATCAGAGGAGCATCTGAGCCACCAGAGGAGCATCTGAGCCATCAGAGGAGCATCTGAGCCTTCAGAGGAGCATCTGAGCCATCAGAGGAGCATCTGAGCCATCAGAGGAGCATCTGAGCAACCAGAGGAGCATCTGAGCCATCAGAGGAGCATCTGAGCCATCAGAGGAGCATCTGAGCCTTCAGAGGAGCATCTGAGCCACCAGAGGAGCATCTGAGCCATCAGAGGAGCATCTGAGCCATCAGAGGAGCATCTGAGCCTTCAGAGGAGCGTCTGAGCCATCAGAGGGGCATCTGAGCCATCAGAGGAGCATCTGAGCCATCAGAGGAGCATCTGAGCCACCAGAGGAGCATCTGAGCCATCAGAGGAGCATCTGAGCCTTCAGAGGAGCATCTGAGCCATCAGAGGAGCATCTGAGCCATCAGAGGAGCATCTGAGCAACCAGAGGAGCATCTGAGCCATCAGAGGAGCATCTGAGCCATCAGAGGAGCATCTGAGCAACCAGAGGAGCATCTGAGCCATCAGAGGAGCATCTGAGCCATCAGAGGAGCATCTGAGCCTTCAGAGGAGCATCTGAGCCACCAGAGGAGCATCTGAGCCATCAGAGGAGCATCTGAGCCATCAGAGGAGCGTCTGAGCCTTCAGAGGGGCGTCTGAGCCATCAGAGGGGCATCTGAGCCATCAGAGGAGCATCTGAGCCATCAGAGGAGCATCTGAGCCACCAGAGGAGCATCTGAGCCATCAGAGGAGCATCTGAGCCTTCAGAGGAGCATCTGAGCCATCAGAGGAGCATCTGAGCCATCAGAGGAGCATCTGAGCAACCAGAGGAGCATCTGAGCCATCAGAGGAGCATCTGAGCCATCAGAGGAGCATCTGAGCCTTCAGAGGAGCATCTGAGCCATCAGAGGAGCATCTGAGCCATCAGAGGAGCGTCTGAGCCATCAGAGGAGCATCTGAGCCATCAGAGGAGCATCTGAGCCATCAGAGGAGCATCTGAGCCTTCAGAGGAGGAGCGTCTGAGACGGTTTCTTAAGCAGAGGTTTAATTACAGCAAGCTTTAGGTACATATCCCTGTAACAGAGATAGATTAATCACATCTAGAATGGAGGAAGAGATCAAAGGGAATACCTCCTTAAATAACCTGGTTGGAACTGGATCTAACATACAAGTTGAAGGCTTAGATGAAGACAATAATTTTGCTAATTCAGAGAGTTCAACTGGATCAAAGCAGTCTAAACCCGGTTCAGATTCCATGACTACCTCAGGTACAATCGCGGATAGAGGAGTGCTTATGATCTTATTTTTAATAAGATCAATCTTATTTATAAAGAATCCCATAAAATCATTGCTGCTAAGAGCAGGTGGAATGGACGGTTCAACAGAGCTATGGCTCTGGGTGAGTTTGGCAACTGGATTAAAAAGAAATCTAGGATTATTCTTATTCTCCTCTATTAATGAGGAGAAGTATGCTGCTCTTGCTTTACAAAGGGTCCTCTTATACAGCAGTAAACCATTTTTCCAGACTAGGAAGGACTCCCGCAGGCCTGTGGAGCGATATTTTCTCTCCAGTTTCCTAGCATTTTGCTTCAAAGTACGCAGCTCTGCATTAAACCAAGGAGCAAGCTTTCTATTTTTAACGGTTTTCATTTTCAAAGGAGCTGCGTTGTCTAAGGCAATACGCAGAGAACTAGCAACCCCATGGATCACCCTCATCATCACCATCATCATCATCACCCTTATCATCACCCTCATCATCACCATCATCATCATCATCACCATCATCATCATCATCTTCATCATCACCCTCATCATCACCATCACCATCATCACCCTTATCATCACCATCATCATCATCATCAGCATCATCATCACCATCATCATCATCACCATCATCATCAACATTCAAAATAATCATGTATTTTATTTTTTCCTGTCACATTAAACACAAAGTGCAAACTTGTGAAAAAGTGAAGCCTCACTTGAGCAAGCGGACGTGACACGGCGGGGGCACAGCAGACATGTATGAGCTTCATTATCTCCACTGAACAAACCATATGTGCAGCGCTGTCTGTAACTGCAGGGTGTTTGCTGCTCAGCCCCCATTTATTAACGTCTTCAGCCAACCTATTGCTATATTAGCAGCTGTCTGGCTTGAAGTCATCTTAAGTGCATCTTTCCTGCTCATTTCAATGTGAACGTCACGCGCGTCACTATAAAACTAATCAATCTCATTCCCTAGACATTGATTTTGCAAAAATGTAAAGGAATCGATTAAATGGATTATTTTTACCCAGCCCTAATCATCATCATCATCATCATCATTCCTCTCAGTCTGCATGAAGCCTATCGCTGCAGATAAATATCTGTACTCTAGTCCCCCAGGGTTAGGGTTAGAGACGGTTCCTGAGAACGGGCCCCACCTTCTGTGCTGAGACCAGGGCTGGACGTGAACTGGGCCACATCCACGATTTTCACAGCAAACTGCTGGCCTGTGTCCCTGTTGATGCATCTCCTCACCACGCTGAAGGGACCCCTGAGGAGCACAGAAGAGAACATCCAGGTTATAATCATCACCATCTGAAGAAGGTCGGGGTTAACATGTCACTGATTAGCAGAGTCCAGGCGGGCAACCTGTGGTTTCATTAAATGAACACAATTGGAGTGGTGAGCTGTAAATGGGCACATCGATCAGTGTGCATCCTCTGGTGAACACAGTGGTGAAACACTGTCTCAGTTAGCTCTGTCTGACCCGCAGGACTCCCACAGCTCTGCTCACTAGAACAGGATACTTCATGTTTTAACGAGGGTGAATAAAGTTAATCCGATGGTGAAATCGTGCATGCAAACCCAGCTGCTGTCTGCTACAGAGAATCGCTGATGGAGATATTTAACCAATCAGTGCAGGACAGAAACATCAGACCCCAAAGGGAATGAAAACCAGAGCAGCACATGGATGCTCCTGATATGAAGCACAAAGAGGAGAAGGGAGCGCGTCTGCAGAGGGAGTGTCCCTGTGAGTTTACAGCCATGGAGTCAGCAGGTAGGGGTCAAAGTTCAAACCTGTAGCTGATAACAGCAGCGGTGGGGCCGTTAGCTGGCCCCCCACACGCCCAACGTCTGAATAATGTGAGGAGATCCGAGTGTGTCAGCAAGTCAACATGTCAGGGCGTACGGATTTAAAGATAAATGAAGCAGCTGATCTCTAAGAATAGAGCAGCAGACTGTCTGAGGCAGCAGCGTGCTCTAATCCCCTCCAGGAGCTGGGAACTCCTCCCATAATGCACTGCATGAAAGGCAGGGAGGCTGCAGGCTGGGACGCCGTCCTGCCGAGCTGTCACTAACTTCCTGGAGGACATGCAGCCAATCATCATTTTCAAGTGTGAGGATTAATAAACCGTGAAACGATCATAAAGAGGTTGAATGTTGAGTGTTTGGGAGAAATTATGCTGATGATTCATCAAACACTCAATAAACCTGAACTCTCAACATAGAGCTACAGAGTTCAGATTCTGCTGAACACGGCTGAAGGTTAGAGACAGAAAGCAGATGTTAACTTTAGCCTCATGGCAGCGTCAGTTACTGCTCCGTCATTACGTCACCCTTCCTGCTGACTCAGCAATACGCTTCCAAAGAGGATGGGATCGTTTTTAAAAGGGATTCATTTAAGAGACGATTTTTCAGGTTTTACTGAAATACATCCTTTTTATTTGACTCTTTAGGACTAAAACATGCTTTGATGATCAGACTCACGCCTCAGTAGTTTAGCGCCGATGCATCTATCTACCTGCAGCCTATTTTCCTCAATGAATTTCAGGTCAGAAGTTGTTCTACTGATTTGGCGTCCAGAGCGTCCATGTTGGATGGGTCAGACCTAGCAAATAATCGAAACGTTTTAAGATGAGTCAGGAGATTCAGCGGCTAATACCTGGATGGTAGCGGCTAATACCTGGATGGCAGCAGCTAATACCTTAATGTTAACGGCTAATACCTGGATGGTAGGGGCTAATACCTGGATGGTAGCGGCTAATACCTTAATGTTAACAGCTAATACCTGGGTGGTAACGGCTAATACCTGGATGGTAACGGCTAATACCTTAATGTTAACGGCTAATACCTAGATGGTAGGGGCTAATACCTGGATGGTAGCGGCTAATACCTGGGTGGTAACGGCTAATACCTTAATGTTAACGGCTAATACCTGGATGGTAGGGGCTAATACCTGGATGGTAGCGGCTAATACCTGGATGGTAGCGGCTAATACCTGGGTGGTAACGGCTAATATCTGGATGGTAACGGCTAATACCTTAATGTTAACGGCTAATACCTGGATGGTAGGGGCTAATACCTGGATGGTAGCGGCTAATACCTTAATGTTAACAGCTAATACCTGGGTGGTAACGGCTAATACCTGGATGGTAACGGCTAATACCTTAATGTTAACGGCCAATACCTGGATGGTAGGGGCTAATACCTGAATGGTAGGGGCTAATACCTGGATGGCAGCAGCTAATACCTTAATGTTAACAGCTAATACCTTGGTGGTAACGGCTAATACCTGGATGGTAACGGCTAATACCTTAATGTTAACGGCCAATACCTGGATGGTAGGGGCTAATACCTGAATGGTAGGGGCTAATACCTGGATGGCAGCAGCTAATACCTTAATGTTAACGGCTAATACCTGGATGGTAGGGGCTAATACCTGGATGGTAACGGCTAATACCTGTATGGTAGCAGCTAATACCTGGATGGTAGCACCTAATACCTGAATGGTAGCGGCTAACACCTGAATGGTAGGGGCTAATACCTAGATGGTAGCTGGTAATACCAGGATGGTAACGGCTAATACCTTAATGTTAACGGCTAATACCTAGATGGTAGGGGCTAATACCTGGATGGTAGCGGCTAATACCTGGATGGTAACGGCTAATACCTTAATGTTAACGGCTAATATCTGGATGGTAACGGCTAATACCTTAATGTTAACGGCTAATACCTGGGTGGTAACGGCTAATACCTGGATGGTAACGGCTAATACCTTAATGTTAACGGCCAATACCTGGATGGTAGGGGCTAATACCTGGATGGTAACGGCTAATACCTTAATGTTAACGGCCAATACCTGGATGGTAGGGGCTAATACCTGAATGGTAGGGTCTAATACCTGGATGGCAGCAGCTAATACCTTAATGTTAACGGCTAATACCTGGATGGTAGGGGCTAATACCTGGATGGTAACGGCTAATACCTTAATGTTAACGGCTAATACCTGGATGGTAGGGGCTAATACCTGGATGGTAACGGCTAATACCTTAATGTTAACGGCTAATACCTGGATGGTAGGGGCTAATACCTGGATGGTAACGGCTAATACCTTAATGTTAACGGCTAATACCTGGATGGTAGGGGCTAATACCTGGATGGTAGCGGCTAATACCTTAATGTTAACAGCTAATACCTGGGTGGTAACGGCTAATACCTGGATGGTAACGGCTAATACCTTAATGTTAACGGCCAATACCTGGATGGTAGGGGCTAATACCTGAATGGTAGGGGCTAATACCTGGATGGCAGCAGCTAATACCTTAATGTTAACGGCTAATACCTGGATGGTAGGGGCTAATACCTGGATGGTAGCGGCTAATACCTTAATGTTAACAGCTAATACCTGGGTGGTAACGGCTAATACCTGGATGGTAACGGCTAATACCTTAATGTTAACGGCCAATACCTGGATGGTAGGGGCTAATACCTGAATGGTAGGGGCTAATACCTGGATGGCAGCAGCTAATACCTTAATGTTAACAGCTAATACCTGGGTGGTAACGGCTAATACCTGGATGGTAACGGCTAATACCTTAATGTTAACGGCTAATACCTGGATGGTAGGGGCTAATACCTGAATGGTAGGGGCTAATACCTGGATGGCAGCAGCTAATACCTTAATGTTAACGGCTAATACCTGGATGTTAGGGGCTAATACCTGGATGGTAACGGCTAATACCTTAATGTTAACGGCTAATACCTAGATGGTAGGGGCTAATACCTGGATGGTAGCGGCTAATACCTGGATGGTAACGGCTAATACCTTAATGTTAACGGCTAATACCTGGATGGTAGGGGCTAATACCTGGATGGTAGCGGCTAATACCTGGATGGTAGCGGCTAATACCTGGGTGGTAACGGCTAATATCTGGATGTAACGGCTAATACCTTAATGTTAACGGCTAATACCTGGATGGTAGGGGCTAATACCTGGATGGTAGCGGCTAATACCTTAATGTTAACAGCTAATACCTGGGTGGTAACGGCTAATACCTGGATGGTAACGGCTAATACCTTAATGTTAACGGCCAATACCTGGATGGTAGGGGCTAATACCTGAATGGTAGGGGCTAATACCTGGATGGCAGCAGCTAATACCTTAATGTTAACAGCTAATACCTTGGTGGTAACGGCTAATACCTGGATGGTAACGGCTAATACCTTAATGTTAACGGCCAATACCTGGATGGTAGGGGCTAATACCTGAATGGTAGGGGCTAATACCTGGATGGCAGCAGCTAATACCTTAATGTTAACGGCTAATACCTGGATGGTAGGGGCTAATACCTGGATGGTAACGGCTAATACCTGGATGGTAGCAGCTAATACCTGGATGGTAGCACCTAATACCTGAATGGTAGCGGCTAACACCTGAATGGTAGGGGCTAATACCTAGATGGTAGCTGGTAATACCAGGATGGTAACGGCTAATACCTTAATGTTAACGGCTAATACCTAGATGGTAGGGGCTAATACCTGGATGGTAGCGGCTAATACCTGGATGGTAACGGCTAATACCTTAATGTTAACGGCTAATATCTGGATGGTAACGGCTAATACCTTAATGTTAACGGCTAATACCTGGATGGTAGGGGCTAATACCTGGATGGTAGCGGCAAATACCTTAATGTTAACAGCTAATACCTTAATGTTAACGGCCAATATCTGGATGGTAGGGGCTAATACCTGGGTGGTAACGGCTAATACCTGGATGGTAACGGCTAATACCTTAATGTTAACGGCCAATACCTGGATGGTAGGGGCTAATACCTGAATGGTAGGGGCTAATACCTGGATGGCAGCAGCTAATACCTTAATGTTAATGGCTAATACCTGAATGGTAGGGGCTAATACCTGGATGGCAGCAGCTAATACCTTAATGTTAACGGCTAATACCTGGATGGCAGGGGCTAATACCTGGATGGTAACGGCTAATACCTGGATGGTAGCAGCTAATACCTGGATGGTAGCACCTAATACCTGAATGGTAGCGGCTAACACCTGAATGGTAGGGGCTAATACCTAGATGGTAGCGGCTAATACCAGGATGGTAGCGGCTAATACATGGATGGCAGCAGCTAGTACCTGGATGGTAACGGCTAATACCTTAATGTTAACGGCTAATACCTGGATGGTAGGGGCTAATACCTGGATGGTAACGGCTAATACCTGGATGGTAGCAGCTAATACCTGGATGGTAGCACCTAATACCTGAATGGTAGCGGCTAACACCTGAATGGTAGGGGCTAATACCTAGATGGTAGCTGGTAATACCAGGATGGTAACGGCTAATACCTTAATGTTAACGGCTAATACCTAGATGGTAGGGGCTAATACCTGGATGGTAGCGGCTAATACCTGGATGGTAACGGCTAATACCTTAATGTTAACGGCTAATATCTGGATGGTAACGGCTAATACCTTAATGTTAACGGCTAATACCTGGATGGTAGCTGGTAATACCAGGATGGTAACGGCTAATACCTTAATGTTAACGGCTAATACCTAGATGGTAGGGGCTAATACCTGGATGGTAGCGGCTAATACCTGGATGGTAACGGCTAATACCTTAATGTTAACGGCTAATATCTGGATGGTAACGGCTAATACCTTAATGTTAACGGCTAATACCTGGGTGGTAACGGCTAATACCTGGATGGTAACGGCTAATACCTTAATGTTAACGGCCAATACCTGGATGGTAGGGGCTAATACCTGAATGGTAGGGGCTAATACCTGGATGGCAGCAGCTAATACCTTAATGTTAACGGCTAATACCTGAATGGTAGGGGCTAATACCTGGATGGCAGCAGCTAATACCTTAATGTTAACGGCTAATACCTGGATGGCATGGGCTAATACCTGGATGGTAACGGCTAATACCTTAATGTTAACGGCCAATACCTGGATGGTAGGGGCTAATACCTGAATGGTAGGGGCTAATACCTGGATGGCAGCAGCTAATACCTTAATGTTAACAGCTAATACCTGGGTGGTAACGGCTAATACCTGGATGGTAACGGCTAATACCTTAATGTTAACGGCCAATACCTGGATGGTAGGGGCTAATACCTGAATGGTAGGGGCTAATACCTGGATGGCAGCAGCTAATACCTTAATGTTAACGGCTAATACCTGGACGGTAGGGGCTAATACCTGGATGGTAACGGCTAATACCTTAATGTTAACGGCTAATACCTAGATGGTAGCGGCTAATACCTGGATGGTAACGGCTAATACCTTAATGTTAACGGCTGATACCTGGATGGTAGGGGCTAATACCTGGATGGTAGGGGCTAATAGCTGGATGGTAACGGCTAATACCTTAATGTTAACGGCTAATACCTAGATGGTAGGGGCTAATACCTGGATGGTAACGGCTAATACCTGGATGGTAACGGCTAATACCTTAATGTTAACGGCTAATACCTGGATGGTAGGGGCTAATACCTGGATGGTAGCGGCTAATACCTGGATGGTAGCGGCTAATACCTGGGTGGTAACGGCTAATATCTGGATGGTAACGGCTAATACCTTAATGTTAACGGCTAATACCTGGATGGTAGGGGCTAATACCTGGATGGTAGCGGCTAATACCTTAATGTTAACAGCTAATACCTGGGTGGTAACGGCTAATACCTGGATGGTAACGGCTAATACCTTAATGTTGACGGCCAATACCTGGATGGTAGGGGCTAATACCTGAATGGTAGGGGCTAATACCTGGATGGCAGCAGCTAATACCTTAATGTTAACAGCTAATACCTTGGTGGTAACGGCTAATACCTGGATGGTAACGGCTAATACCTTAATGTTAACGGCCAATACCTGGATGGTAGGGGCTAATACCTCAATGGTAGGGGCTAATACCTGGATGGCAGCAGCTAATACCTTAATGTTAACGGCTAATACCTGGATGGTAGGGGCTAATACCTGGATGGTAACGGCTAATACCTGGATGGTAGCAGCTAATACCTAGATGGTAGCACCTAATACCTGAATGGTAGGGGCTAATACCTAGATGGTAGCTGGTAATACCAGGATGGTAACGGCTAATACCTTAATGTTAACAGCTAATACCTAGATGGTAGGGGCTAATACCTGGATGGTAGCGGCTAATAGTTATAGTCTTTGGACCAGAGTCTCTGAAAAAGAAACTGATTAGCCAGTCACTTCATTTGGATGGGATTAAACTGATTTCAGATAATAAAGTAAAAAATCTTGGTGTAATTTTTGATCAGGACCTGTCATTTAAATCCCATATCAAAGAGGTTTCTAGAATTTCCTTCTTTCAATCTGAGGAACATTGCAAAAATTAGAAATATCCTGTCCAGGGGTGATGCTGAGAAACTAGTCCATGCATTTGTTACTTCAAGGCTGGACTATTGTAATTCTTTACTATCAGGAAGTCCACAAACTGTAGTTAAAAGCCTTCAGCTGATCCAAAATGCTGCAGCCAGAGTTCTAATGAAAATTAAAAAGAGAGATCATATCTCGCCTATCCTGGCTTCTCTTCATTGGCTTCCTGTTAAATCCAGAATAGAATTTAAAATCCTCCTTCTCACATATAAAGCCTTAAATGGCCAAGCTCCATCTTATATCAGAGATCTGATTGTTCCTTATGTTCCTAACAGAGCACTTCGCTCTCAATCTGCAGGTTTACTAGTGGTTCCTAGAATTTCTAAAAGTAGAATGGAAGGCAGATCTTTTAGTTCTCAGGCTCCTCTCCTGTGGAACCAACTACCAGTTTTAGTCCGTGAGGCAGACACCCTGTCTACTTTTAAGGCTAGGCTTAAAACTTTCCTTTTTGATAAAGCTTATAGTTAGGGTGGCTCAGGTTATCCTGAGCTATCTCTATAGTTATGCTGCTATAGGCTTAGACTGCTGGAGGACATAGGGACCCCCATTTCATCATTCTGCTTCATTCTCTCTCTGTTCTCCTATTCTGCAGAATCTGTTAGTTCAATCTCTAACCTTCTGCTCTGTCTGCTTTTCCTCAGAGTAGCTTTGCCTCGTCTGTTCCTGTTTGGCTGTGACGTCATCCTGGAAAGAAACATCAGCTGTGCTGCTTCTATCAACACCCTTGTTTATAGATGTTGGAGATCGGCCTGTTTTCCAGTGTGGTCCTGTTTCTCTGACCGTGACTGAGTGGATGTGCTCTCTTCGTCCTCTGACATGGGAGCTGCCTTGGAGCTCGTCTGCCTGGCTGCGTGTTTCCTGGACGGGGCCGCCTTTTACAGCTGCTTTTTGTATCTCTGCTTCTGTCTCCTTGAACCCCAGTGGGCCTCAGCAGATGGCCGCTCACACTGAGCCTGGTTCTGCTGGAGGTTTCTTCCTGTTAAAAGGGAGTTTTTCCTCTCCACTGTCGCTACAAGCATGCTTAGTGTGGGGGATTGTATTTGAGTCAATGAGTCAATGCAATCAACTGGTTTTCCTTAGATAGAAAACTTTGTATCAATTTGACTGTATGATCTGGTTGAACTGTAAAGTGCCTTGAGATGACATGTGTTGTGAATTTGGCGCTATATAAATAAACTGAATTGAATTGAATTAATACCTGGATGGTAACGGCTAATACCTTAATGTTAACGGCTAATACCTGGATGGTAGGGGCTAATACCTGGATGGTAGCGGCTAATACCTTAATGTTAACAGCTAATACTTTAATGTTAACGGCCAATACCTTAATGTTAACAGCTAATACCTGGGTGGTAACGACTAATACCTGGATGGTAACGGCTAATACCTTAATGTTAACAGCTAATACTTTAATGTTAACGGCCAATACCTTAATGTTAACAGCTAATACCTGGGTGGTAACGGCTAATACCTGGATGGTAGGGGCTAATACCTGGATGGTAGCGGCTAATACCTTAATGTTAACAGCTAATACTTTAATGTTAACGGCCAATACCTTAATGTTAACAGCTAATACCTGGGTGGTAACGGCTAATACCTGGGTGGTAACGGCTAATACCTGGATGGTAACGGCTAATACCTTAATGTTAACGGCCAATACCTGGATGGTAGGGGCTAATACCTGAATGGTAGGGGCTAATACCTGGATGGCAGCAGCTAATACCTTAATGTTAACGGCTAATACCTGGATGGTAGGGGCTAATACCTGGATGGTAACGGCTAATACCTTAATGTTAACGGCTAATACCTGGATGGTAGGGGCTAATACCTGGATGGTAGCGGCTAATACCTTAATGTTAACAGCTAATACCTGGGTGGTAACGGCTAATACCTGGATGGTAACGGCTAATACCTTAATGTTAACGGCCAATACCTGGATGGTAGGGGCTAATACCTGAATGGTAGGGGCTAATACCTGGATGGCAGCAGCTAATACCTTAATGTTAACGGCTAATACCTGGATGGTAGGGGCTAATACCTGGATGGTAGCGGCTAATACCTTAATGTTAACAGCTAATACCTGGGTGGTAACGGCTAATACCTGGATGGTAACGGCTAATACCTTAATGTTAACGGCCAATACCTGGATGGTAGGGGCTAATACCTGAATGGTAGGGGCTAATACCTGGATGGCAGCAGCTAATACCTTAATGTTAACGGCTAATACCTGGATGGTAGGGGCTAATACCTTAATGTTAACGGCCAATACCTGGATGGTAGGGGCTAATACCTGAATGGTAGGGGCTAATACCTGGATGGCAGCAGCTAATACCTTAATGTTAACGGCTAATACCTGGATGGTAGGGGCTAATACCTGGATGGTAACGGCTAATACCTTAATGTTAACGGCTAATACCTAGATGGTAGGGGCTAATACCTGGATGGTAGCGGCTAATACCTGGATGGTAACGGCTAATACCTTAATGTTAACGGCTAATACCTGGATGGTAGGGGCTAATACCTGGATGGTAGCGGCTAATACCTGGATGGTAGCGGCTAATACCTGGGTGGTAACGGCTAATATCTGGATGGTAACGGCTAATACCTTAATGTTAACGGCTAATACCTGGATGGTAGGGGCTAATACCTGGATGGTAGCGGCTAATACCTTAATGTTAACAGCTAATACCTGGGTGGTAACGGCTAATACCTGGATGGTAACGGCTAATACCTTAATGTTAACGGCCAATACCTGGATGGTAGGGGCTAATACCTGAATGGTAGGGGCTAATACCTGGATGGCAGCAGCTAATACCTTAATGTTAACAGCTAATACCTTGGTGGTAACGGCTAATACCTGGATGGTAACGGCTAATACCTTAATGTTAACGGCCAATACCTGGATGGTAGGGGCTAATACCTGAATGGTAGGGGCTAATACCTGGATGGCAGCAGCTAATACCTTAATGTTAACGGCTAATACCTGGATGGTAGGGGCTAATACCTGGATGGTAACGGCTAATACCTGGATGGTAGCAGCTAATACCTGGATGGTAGCACCTAATACCTGAATGGTAGCGGCTAACACCTGAATGGTAGGGGCTAATACCTAGATGGTAGCTGGTAATACCAGGATGGTAACGGCTAATACCTTAATGTTAACGGCTAATACCTAGATGGTAGGGGCTAATACCTGGATGGTAGCGGCTAATACCTGGATGGTAACGGCTAATACCTTAATGTTAACGGCTAATATCTGGATGGTAACGGCTAATACCTTAATGTTAACGGCTAATACCTGGATGGTAGGGGCTAATACCTGGATGGTAGCGGCTAATACCTTAATGTTAACAGCTAATACCTTAATGTTAACGGCCAATATCTGGATGGTAGGGGCTAATACCTGGGTGGTAACGGCTAATACCTGGATGGTAACGGCTAATACCTTAATGTTAACGGCCAATACCTGGATGGTAGGGGCTAATACCTGAATGGTAGGGGCTAATACCTGGATGGCAGCAGCTAATACCTTAATGTTAACGGCTAATACCTGAATGGTAGGGGCTAATACCTGGATGGCAGCAGCTAATACCTTAATGTTAACGGCTAATACCTGGATGGTAGCAGCTAATACCTGGATGGTAGCACCTAATACCTGAATGGTAGCGGCTAACACCTGAATGGTAGGGGCTAATACCTAGATGGTAGCGGCTAATACTAGGATGGTAGCGGCTAATACATGGATGGCAGCAGCTAGTACCTGGATGGTAACGGCTAATACCTTAATGTTAACGGCTAATACCTGGATGGTAGGGGCTAATACCTGGATGGCAGCAGCTAATACCTGGATGGTAGGGGCTAATACCTGGATGGTAATGGCTAATACCTGGATGGCAGCAGCTAAAAACTGGATGGTAGGGGCTAATACCTGGATGGTAATGGCTAATACCTGGATGGCAGCAGCTAATACCTGGATGGTAGCGGCTAATACCTGTATAGTAGCGGCTAATACCTGGATGGCAGTGGCTAATACCTGGATGGTAGCGGCTAATACATGGATGGCAGCAGCTAGTACCTGGATGGTAACGGCTAATACCTTAATGTTAACGGCTAATACCTGGATGGTAGGGGCTAATACCTGGATGGCAGCAGCTAATACCTGGATGGTAGGGGCTAATACCTGGATGTTAATGGCTAATACGTGGATGGCAGCAGCTAATACCTGGATGGTAGTGGCTAATACCTGTATAGTAGCGGCTAATACCTGGATGGCAGTGGCTAATACCTGGATGGTAGCGGCTAATACATGGATGGCAGCAGCTAGTACCTGGATGGTAACGGCTAATACCTTAATGTTAACGGCTAATACCTGGATGGTAGGGGCTAATACCTGGATGGCAGCAGCTAATACATTAATATTAAACAGTTATAGTTTAGAATGCTGACTGTTCATGGGGAGGGAAAACGTCAATGTTGGTATTTTTAACAAAGTAAAATTGAGGACGACCCAGATGTAAATCTTGATGTAGAAATGAGCTGATTTGTACCCAGGGCCACAGGAAATGCAGCCTTTGCAGAGCATTAAACCAGATCTGCTGAAACCTGCAGGACTGAGGCTGATCCTCCAGCAGACACGCTGGTCTCTCCTGATTCCAGTCCATGGCTTCTTATCCTCGCTAGCTACACTCCACAGCAGCAGCCAGTACCAGACACACGTCACAAACCCCCTCCCCCACACGCTGCTGTCTGTGTGGTTGATACAGACTGTTGGGTTGGCCGTTAATTGAAATAAACTGATCATCTTTCCTCCTCACATGCTGCTGGCCTAAGTGGCCTGGCCTCTGATAGGCGCGCCGCCGCTGCATGGGTAGACTGCAGGCCAATCCCAGGCCAGTGCTTCAGGAATACTCCTGGTTCCCCCTATGGTGAGTCCGGGTACGGCCTCCACCCATCCAGGACAACCCATCCTCCATCCTGCTGGTTTAATTGGGCCGATTCTTAAAGCTGACGTCACTTTTTTTCATTCCGCTTAATGATAAAGCCTTAAATGAAAAACAAGTCAACCTTTATTAATAAATGCAACAGTAACAGAGGGAGCAGGGCTGCGTTTTACCCGATCCAAAGGTGCTGAATGTATCCCACTAGGGCTGCAACAACGAATCGATAAAATCGATAAAAATCGACTTTTAAAAGCGTTGGCAACATATTTCATCATCGATTTCGTCATCCGCCGTTATCACTGCCACTTGATTGAAATGGGGAAGAAAAAAAATTACGGCAGAGTGAGCCAGCGCTGTATGGCTGCGTCTCAATTCGCAGGCTGCGTACTTGGTAGTACGCATTTTGAGGCCGGTGACGTCACAACGCTGCACGGAGGCCGTCCCATTTGGCAAAAATTCTGAGGACGCTTAAAATGCAGCCTCAAAATGCGTCCTCCTTTTCCCCGAATTCTGAGGATGCATCGCTACCGTCCTTAGTGGCCTCGCCTCCCGCTAGATTTCCCGAGGTGCTTTGCGTGCTATTTTATTATTTTTTTAGTTGAAGAAAAAGAAGAAGAAAGTCGGATTTTCTTCAAATTACGGACAACCGAAAGAAGCAGCAGCGCCGACAGTAGTGCGGAGAACACCTTTAAATGTAAGTAGTTTGTTTTTTTGAATGAACATCTATTAAAATACATGACGGTAACGGAGCCACCGGGATGTGTAGGAGCAGCTAAAGCTAAAGCTAAGAGCTAACCTGTTGATACGTGATGTTCATCAACAATTAAAAGCCTTCATACAAATGTCACTATTTTTTATTTTAACCTACATCTTACTGTACTGATAGCCGTGTCCCTCTCTAATCAGATCTATTTATTCTCAAACAGTTTATTACAAAGTATTAGAACTTTAAAGCTTAATGCAGCTGAAGAAATAACATTAGTCCAGCTGTACTGGGCTGTTAATACTGTAAACGTTTTGTTTTAATACTCAATAATGTATAGTTAATTTACAGTACAGTATAATAAGGTTTAAAGTATAATTCACTTGAAGAACAATACAGGCATAATTATACAGAACAGTCATTTTGCCTGTTGACTTAACAGAAATATGCTTTACATGGCATTTTGTTCCAGGGAGCAGACAGAGGAGTGGATAAAATGACCACCTCATCATCGGGGCCAAAAATACTGCTGCAGGCGGATGGAGGGAAGAGTTGAGGCAGAATTCCATCTACATGTTGCATTTCTATGTAAAAGTCACACAAGTTAAAAGAAGTCCTGTTCAAACACCAACGTACAAATATATAATAATTTGATCACATCAAATGATGCCCAGATGCAACTTTTTGTAAATCTCATATTTACAACCCTAACCCTCTATTGCCCCACCTGTCCTAATTGCCTCCATCCCTGAGGACACAGCAGGGCCAGGTGCTGCAGAGGCTGAGCAGCATCGGGGTGAAGATGAGGAAGAGAATGAGGATGAGAGAGGAGGGAAAGGAGGAAGAGAAGAAGGAGTGACGAGTTGGTGGATTTAATCAGGGAGGAGATCAGATGGCAGAGGGAGGCGGGAAAGGATGGACAGATTATTTCATTTATTGGAGAGGATGGTGGACAGATGTTATTATTTTTTTGGTGTTTTTTTTTTTAACAAGTTGAGGTTCTGTGTTGCTGTTATGGTTAAATTAAATGATTAAATTGTTTATAAAAGTTATTGCTGTCGGTGTGTTCTTAAAGTCTTTTAACCTTTTTACATGATCTGTTTCATCACTTCTTTGTAATTTAAGTAAACTTAGAACAACTTCTCAGTGAATTCAGTTTATTTTTAGAGAAGCAAGTATTTACAATAAACTATTAAACATTTTTAAGTATTGACATTAGATTTTAAAATTAACTACTACAACTATTTACAGAAGATATACAATAAATATTACTAGAGAACATATATATACAATTGTCACTGAGCAGGAGTCCCTGGTGGTGCTGCTGGTCTGGATGCGATGCCACACAGATGAGCTTGGAGTCTTCTGACTGCGAGTGGGACATCATCTGGTGGGTGGGGGTTGCCTCTCTCCACTGCTGATGCAATCGATGGCTGCCATGTTACTAAAAATGTTCAAGAAGACGCAGAAAATAATGACTTTACTAAAACTGTTTTTATAACCCTTAAATAAGAACAGCTAAAATGTGATTCTACTTGCCATCTAAATGTAACGGTGGTCGGGTAGACCCTCCTCCAGAGCAGACACCTCAACAGACAGCTTGCCCCGCCAGGGAGCACCACTGACTGCCTCCTACACCTTCTCCCCTCCTCATCCTCTGGCATGTCGTCCTGCTCTTCATCCTCTGGGGCTGTTATGACCTGTAGAAAAAAAAAGACAAAAATATTTATTTTTATTCAGTCATCTATCTTTTTTTCCTTATTTTTATTACATGATTTATTAGAAATTAAATTTTACTTCATCTAGATCCACTATTTAACTTATTTTTTATGTTTTTATATTTTGATTTTTTTTTCCTGTATTATGTTTATATATATATATACAATTGCAAATAAAATCAGGCAGTAAGGGGATAACAATTTAGACAAAAAGGATTTATTTCTCAACAGTTTGGCTTCTCAACACAACATTAGTAATGGTGAAAGTAGTTATTTAAGTCAGTTATTTACAGGGTTTGTACACATTTAACTATTCAATTCAAATTACTAAAGTTACAAACTAATAAATCACAAACTTACAAATAAATATAAAATTTGATATCTAAACCTATTCATCAATCTGCTGACAAGCGTTTATTTAATAGCTGGTATATTCTGATCGTTAGCAGGGCCCTGTGGGTTAGAATAATAGCAGGTAGATCTTACCTCTCCACTGCGCTCTGCCAGCCTGAGAAAAATCCGTCGCAGGTTTTGCTGCCGCCGAAGCCGTCAAAGCCGACTCTCCTCCTCCAATAACAAGTAAATAAAAAAAATAAAAATGTCCATATCTATTTTTTTGTTGTTTCTTTCCGTATTTCTCGAGCTGTCGGATTTTGTTTCGCGCTGTGTTTGGGGTAAACGTGATGACATCGTGTCGCAACCAGGAAGTGCTCCAAAGGCTAGACCGTCCCATTTACCAACGGCTGAGGATCCTCCGGAGCAGCCTACCAAGTCTGGGTCCTCCGGAGGCTAGGTAGGCTGCGTCCTCGGAAGTACGCAGCCTGCGAATTGAGACGCAGCCTATGTGCGCAGTGTTGCCAACTCAGCGACTTTGTCGCTATATTTAGCGACTTTTCAGACCCCTCCAGCGACTATAAAAAAAAAAAAAAGCGACTAGCGACAAATCTGGCGACTTTTTACGATGTCACTGGCGGCTTTTGGAGACTCTTACATGAAAGCATGTATCGTTCCTACTCTGCCGTGGGGCGCCTCCCCCACCCCAACCCCGCTCTCCCGCAGGAGTCCCTCTCAGCGCTGCAGTCAGAGCAGCAGGACGTTTACCCTCGGCGTCCAGACTGCAAATGAAGCGCGCATGCGCCGGGATTGACGGCGCAAATTGATCACAGTAATTAAAATAGCCTTTATAAATCAATTAACTTGCAAATTATGAGGGCAATGCTTTTAAAGTTTAAATCTTCTGGCAAAGATAAAGTAAAGAAGATCCTGCAATTTATGGAAGTAAAGCAGAATAAAATCCAGCAAGATCAGTAATATGTCAATTAATTATATGCCACATTCCCATGTAAATATCTGTCTTTGGAGGATGTGTTTTTTAGCACCCCTAGTTCTCTCATTTTTATTCCAAATACAATTTATAATTTGAATCACAGGCTATTTTTATCTCTATGGTTCAGTATTTTCTCAAGTAGCAACTTTAACTGCTATACTTATATCCTGTCTTAAAAGGCAGAACTCTTCTAGTCTAAAAAAACCTCATTTGTTGAAATGGGGGGGCCTATTGTTTGAACCCCTTAGGGGCTTTAAAAAACAAAAATCTTTTTTTGCGCTTTATGAAACAAAGTAGCCTATATTTTGTGGATGTACAGCTACATTTCTCATGTAAGTTTGCGTAGTTTTAAAACAAACATTTAATTTTTCATATTGCACCAGTACAGTTAATGAGCAACCTGTACTTGTGTGCTTGTTTGTTCTGTCTAAAATGTTTATTTTGGAATAAAGAGGTTAATATAAAAAATATTTTTTGTCCGATTCATCGATTAATCGAAAAAATAATCGGCCGATTCATCGATTTTTAAAATAATCGTTAGTTGCAGCCCTATATCCCACGTATCGGAATATATCAGAAAGTATGAGCACAAATATCGGACAGGAAACGGAGGAGGATGGGAAACTCTGAGGCTGCAGAAATAAAACAGTCAGCAGCTCTGTTTACTGCCTGCTGGGCTGTTATCTACCCTCCAGTCCAGCTCGCAGTGACTCGCCAATGAGGCCATTTCATTAAACCTCGCCCCACTCCTGCTAATCAGCTCCACATGCTGACGTGGTTCTCCTCTCTGCTGTGAGCAGCAGAAATGATCTCCAGAAGGAACCAGGAGGAATGTCAGAGAGCAGAGCTGGAGCAGCAGATCTTCAGCCTTCATCCACGACAAGCCCAGAGGCTCCGAGCAGACATGGAGGTTAGAGACATTCAGGCAGCCACAGGGAGGCGCAGTGCTGCTGGCTACCAGAGGGGGTGCTATGCTGCTGGCTACCAGAGGGGGCGCAGTGCTGCTGGCTACCAGAGGGGCGCTGTGCTGCTGGCTACCAGAGGGGCGCTGTGCTGCTGGCTACCAGAGGGGGCGCAGTGCTGCTGGTTACCAGAGGGGGCGCAGTGCTGCTGGTTACCAGAGGGGGCGCTGTGCTGCTGGCTACCAGAGGGGGCGCAGTGCTGCTGGTTACCAGAGGGGGCGCAGTGCTGCTGGTTACCAGAGGGGGCGCTGTGCTGCTGGCTACCAGAGGGGGCGCAGTGCTGCTGGTTACCAGAGGGGGCGCAGTGCTGCTGGTTACCAGAGGGGGCGCTGTGCTGCTGGCTACCAGAGGGGACGAAGTGCTGCTGGCTACCAGAGGGGGTGCTATGCTGCTGGCTACCAGAGGGGGCGCAGTGCTGCTGGCTACCAGAGGGGCGCTGTGCTGCTGGCTACCAGAGGGGGTGCTATGCTGCTGGCTACCAGAGGGGGTGCTATGCTGCTGGCTACCAGAGGGGGCGCAGTGCTGCTGGCTACCAGAGGGGCGCTGTGCTGCTGGCTACCAGAGGGGCGCTGTGCTGCTGGCTACCAGAGGGGGCGCAGTGCTGCTGGTTACCAGAGGGGGCGCAGTGCTGCTGGTTACCAGAGGGGCGCTGTGCTGCTGGCTACCAGAGGGGGTGCTGTGCTGCTGGCTACCAGAGGAGCGCTGTGCTGCTGGCTACCAGAGGGGCGCTGTGCTGCTGGTTACCAGAGGGGCGCTGTGCTGCTGGCTACCAGAGGGGGCGCAGTGCTGCTGGTTACCAGAGGGGGCGCAGTGCTGCTGGTTACCAGAGGGTGCGCTGTGCTGCTGGCTACCAGAGGGGGCGCAGTGCTGCTGGTTACCAGAGGGGGCGCAGTGCTGCTGGTTACCAGAGGGGGCGCTGTGCTGCTGGCTACCAGAGGGGGCGCAGTGCTGCTGGTTACCAGAGGGGGCGCAGTGCTGCTGGTTACCAGAGGGGGCGCAGTGCTGCTGGTTACCAGAGGGGGCGCTGTGCTGCTGGCTACCAGAGGGGACGCAGTGCTGCTGGCTACCAGAGGGGGTGCTATGCTGCTGGCTACCAGAGGGGGCGCAGTGCTGCTGGCTACCAGAGGGGCGCTGTGCTGCTGGCTACCAGAGGGGCGCTGTGCTGCTGGCTACCAGAGGGGGCGCAGTGCTGCTGGTTACCAGAGGGGGCGCAGTGCTGCTGGTTACCAGAGGGGGCGCTGTGCTGCTGGCTACCAGAGGGGGCGCTGTGCTGCTGGCTACCAGAGGGGACGCAGTGCTGCTGGCTACCAGAGGGGACGCAGTGCTGCTGGCTACCAGAGGGGACGCAGTGCTGCTGGCTACCAGAGGGGGCGCTGTGCTGCTATCTACCAGAGGGGGCGCAGTGCTGCTGGCTACCAGAGGGGGCGCTGTGCTGCTATCTACCAGAGGGGGCGCAGTGCTGCTATCTACCAGAGGGGGCGCAGTGCTGCTGGCTACCAGAGGGGGCGCAGTGCTGCTATCTACCAGAGGGGGCGCAGTGCTGCTATCTACCAGAGGGGGCGCAGTGCTGCTGGCTACCAGAGGGGGCGCTGTGCTGCTATCTACCAGAGGGGGCGCTGTGCTGCTATCTACCAGAGGGGGCGCAGTGCTGCTATCTACCAGAGGAGGCGCTGTGCTGCTATCTACCAGAGGGGGCGCAGTGCTGCTATCTAACAGAGGGGGCGCTGTGCTGCTATCTACCAGAGGGGGCGCTGTGCTGCTATCTACCAGAGGGGGCGCAGTGCTGCTATCTACCAGAGGGGGCGCAGTGCTGCTATCTACCAGAGGGGGCGCTGTGCTGCTATCTACCAGAGGGGGCGCAGTGCTGCTATCTAACAGAGGGGGCGCTGTGCTGCTATCTACCAGAGGGGGCGCTGTGCTGCTATCTACCAGAGGGGGCGCAGTGCTGCTATCTAACAGAGGGGGCGCAGTGCTGCCAGAGGGGGCGCAGTGCTGCTGGCTACCAGAGGGGGCGCAGTGCTGCTGGCTACCAGAGGGGGCGCAGTGCTGCTGGCTACCAGAGGGGGCGCAGTGCTGCTGGCTACCAGAGGGAGCCTCAGGAGGCGAGTTCGAAGCATTTCAGTGATCCAGGCTCTGACCTGCTCACTCTGAGCTGATTAATGAAACTATAGACTATAGACTAACTTTATTGTCATCTTATAAACACAGGGTATACAAGATGAAATTTCTATGCATAAAGCTTTTCAACTTTTATTGTTAAATATCACAATGACTTTTCAATTTAAAAGCCTGGATTCTAAAATAGACACGTTTTCACCATAAATCTAACGAACTAAAGATAAATGACAAACATGGAGATTTATCAGCAAAATATTCCCCAGGATTCCCCGACAACTGAAGGGGAGCTGACCGAGGCTGATCAGGGCCAGGAGCAGAACCTGCTGCCTCCCATAGAACCAGCATACTGGGAAACCCTCTGATTGATACTGGTTTTTAATAACCAGTCAGCAGAGGAAGAGCTGTAGATGAACCTCCATCTACTGAATCCTTCTGGACACGCAGACGGAGCCCAGTTCACTGATCGGCACCATCTGAGCCAACATCTGCAGGAAAAGGAGCAAACATTTCCCTTCAGTTAGCAGAGCAGGAAAATGGCTGCCAGGTGGTCTTCACGCTGTTTGCTGGGTTAGTTAAAACCAGCAATAAAACCAGCAAAGGTTTTATTGGAACCAATGCAGAGTTGATCTCTATGATGAAGTCAATTATAGAGCTAAAGCTCCTAGATCAACTTTCAGTGCCCTTTACAGCCTTTGGGGGTAGAGGTCCAGAGGAGAACACAGACGCTGACCTCTGACCTCAGGTAGCCTCCTCAGGGATGAGAGGAACCCAGGACGCTTCAGAGGATTAGAGCTAAAGCTGAAGGTCAGAACTCCGTCCCAGTCAGTTCCTGCTCCGTCCCAGTCAATTCAATTTCAATTCAGTTTATTTATATAGCGCCAAATTCACAACACATGTCATCTCAAGGCACTTTACAGTTCAACCAGATCATACAGTCAAATTGATACAAAGTTTTCTATCTAAGGAAAACCAGTTGATTGCATCGACTCAAATACAATCCCCCACACTAAGCATGCTTGTAGCGACAGTGGAGAGGAAAAACTCCCTTTTAACAGGAAGAAACCTCCAGCAGAACCAGGCTCAGTGTGAGCGGCCATCTGCTGAGGCCGACTGGGGTTCAAGGAGACAGAAGCAGAGATACAAAAAGCAGCTGTAAAAGGCGGCCCCGTCCAGGAAACACACAGCCAGGCAGACGAGCTCCAAGGCAGCTCCCATGCCAGAGGACGAAGAGAGCACATCCACTCAGTCACGGTCAGAGAAACAGGACCACACTGGAAAACAGGCCGATCTCCAACATCTATTAACAAGGGTGTTGATAGAAGCAGCACAGCTGATGTTTTTTCCAGGATGACGTCACAGCCAAACAGGAACAGACGAGGCAAAGCTACTCTGAGGAAAAGCAGAGAGAACAAAAGGTTAGAGATTGAACTAACAGATTCTGCAGAATAGGAGAACAGAGAGAGAATGAAGCAGAATGATGAAATGGGGGTCCCTATGTCCTCCAAAAGTCTAAGCCTATAGCAGCATAACTATAGAGATAGCTCAGGATAACCTGAGCCACCCTAACTATAAGCTTTATCAAAAAGGAAAGTTTTAAGCCTAGCCTTAAAAGTAGACAGGGTGTCTGCCTCACGGACTAAAACTGGTAGTTGGTTCCACAGGAGAGGAGCCTGAGAACTAAAAGATCTGCCTCCCATTCTACTTTTAGAAATTCTAGGAACCACTAGTAAACCTGCAGATTGAGAGCGAAGTGCTCTGTTAGGAACATCAGGAACAATCAGATCTCTGATATAAGATGGAGCTTGGCCATTTAAGGCTTTATATGTGAGAAGGAGGATTTTAAATTCTATTCTTGATTTAACAGGAAGCCAATGAAGAGAAGCCAGGATAGGAGAGATATGATCTCTCTTTTTCATTTTCATCAGAACTCTGGCTGCAGCGTTTTGGATCAGCTGAAGGCTTTTAACTACAGTTTGTGGACTTCCTGATAGTAAAGAATTACAATAGTCCAGCCTTGAAGTAACAAATGCATGGACTAGTTTCTCAGCATCACCCCTGGACAGGATATTTCTAATTTTTGCAATGTTCCTCAGATTGAAAGAAGGAAATTCTAGAAACCTCTTTGATATGGGATTTAAATGACAGGTCCTGATCAAAAATAACACCAAGATTTTTTACTTTATTATCTGAAATCAGTTTAATCCCATCCAAATGAAGTGACTGACTAATCAGTTTCTTTTTCAGAGACTCTGGTCCAAAGACTATAACTTCTGTTTTGTCTGCATTCAGAAGCAGAAAGTTAAGAGTCATCCAGGTTTTTATGTCTTCAAGACATGCCTGTAATCTATGTAATGGGTTAGCTTCATCTGGATTTATAGACAGATATAGCTGGGTATCATCAGCATAACAGTGGAAATTAATCCCATGCTGTCTAATAATTCTACCAATTGGGAGCATGTATAAAGTAAAGAGAATTGGTCCTAGCACTGATCCCTGTGGTACTCCACAGGTAACCTTTGAGCGTGTTGAAGATCTATCATTAACATGAACAAACTGAATTCGATCAGATAGATAAGATTTAAACCAGTCTAGTGCTGTTCCTTTAATTCCAACAAAATATTCAAGTCTTTCTAAAAGAATATTATGGTCAACTGTATCAAATGCAGCACTAAGATCCAACAGGACGAGCACAGATACAAGTCCATTATCTGAGGCCATGAGAATATCATTAGTGACTTTCACCAGAGCTGTTTCAGTGCTATGATGAGCTCTAAAGCCAGACTGAAACTCTTCAAAAGGTTCATTATGGTGGAAGTGATCGCACACTTGTTTGGCAACTACTTTCTCAAGAATTTTGGATAAGAAAGGAAGATTGGATATAGGTCTATAATTGACCAAGTCATCTGGGTCAAGAGACGGTTTCTTAAGCAGAGGTTTAATTACAGCAATCTTAAAAGCTTTAGGTACATATCCCTGTAACAGAGATAGATTAATCACATCTAAAATGGAGGAGGAGATCAAAGGGAATACCTCCTTAAATAACCTGGTTGGAACTGGATCTAACATACAAGTTGAAGGCTTAGATGAAGACAATAATTTTGCTAATTCAGAGAGTTCAACTGGATCAAAGCAGTCTAAACCCGGTTCAGATTCCATGACTACCTCAGGTACAATTGCGGATAGAGGAGTGCTTATGATCTTATTTTTAATAAGATCAATCTTATTTATAAAGAATCCCATAAAATCATTGCTGCTAAGAGCAGGTGGAATGGACGGTTCAACAGAGCTATGGCTCTGGGTGAGTTTGGCAACTGTATTAAAAAGAAATCTAGGATTATTCTTATTCTCCTCTATTAATGAGGAGAAGTATGCTGCTCTTGCTTTACAAAGGGTCCTCTTATACAGCAGTAAACCATTTTTCCAGACTAGGAAGGACTCTCGCAGGCCTGTGGAGCGATATTTTCCCTCCAGTTTCCTAGCATTTTGCTTCAAAGTACGCAGCTCTGCATTAAACCAAGGAGCAAGCTTTCTATTTTTAACGGTTTTCATTTTCAAAGGAGCTGCGTTGTCTAAGGCAATACGCAGAGAACTAGCAACCCCCTCAACAAAATCATCAACCTGTGAAGGGGAATAAGCTATGCTTTTGCACTCTGCAGCACTGCTCAGTGACACAGAGCAGAGAGAAAGTGAAGCAGATTCTTTAAAATTTATAACTGCACTATCTGATAAAGATCTACTAAAATTGAACCTTCTTTTGGGGGAGGAGAACTCTGTTAAAGTAATCCTGAAGGTTATTAGAAAGTGGTCAGAGAGGACAGGGTTGTGAGGAAATACTGTTATTTCTTCACATTCTATGTCGTATGTCAGCACAAGATCCAAAGTATGAAGATGAGAATGCGTGGGACTATTCACATTTTGAACAAAGCCAATAGTGTCTAAGATAGCATTAAAGGCTGCTCTTAAGCTATCGCCTTCAATGTCAGCATGGATGTTAAAATCTCCCACTATGATGACCCTGTCAGGTCCTGCTCCGTCCCAGTCAGGTCCTGCTCCGTCTCAGTCAGTTCCTGCTCCGTCTCAGTCAGTTCCTGCTCCGTCCCAGTCAGTTCCTGCTCCGTCCCAGTCAGTTCCTGCTCCGTCTCAGTCAGTTCCTGCTCCGTCCCAGTCAGTTCCTGCTCCGTCTCAGTCAGTTCCTGCTCCGTCTCAGTCAGTTCCTGCTCCGTCCCAGTCAGTTCCTGCTCCGTCCCAGTCAGTTCCTGCTCCGTCCCAGTCAGGTCCTGCTCCGTCCCAGTCAGGTCCTGCTCCGTCCCAGTCAGTTCCTGCTCCGTCCCAGTCAGGTCCTGCTCCGTCTCAGTCAGTTCCTGCTCCGTCCCAGTCAGGTCCTGCTCCGTCCCAGTCAGTTCCTGCTCCGTCTCAGTCAGGTCCTGCTCAGTCCCAGTCAGTTCCTGCTCCGTCCCTGTCAGGTCCTGCTCCGTCCCAGTCAGGTCCTGCTCCGTCCCGGTCAGTTCCTGCTCCGTCCCGGTCAGTTCCTGCTCCGTCCTAGTCAGTTCCTGCTCCGTCCCAGTCAGTTCCTGCTCCGTCCTAGTCAGTTCCTGCTCCGTCCCAGTCAGGTCCTGCTCCGTCCCAGTCAGGTCCTGCTCCGTCCCAGTCAGTTCCTGCTCCGTCCCAGTCAGTTCCTGCTCCGTCCCAGTCAGTTCCTGCTCCGTCCCAGTCAGTTCCTGCTCCGTCCTAGTCAGTTCCTGCTCCGTTCCAGTCAGGTCCTGCTCCGTCCCAGTCAGGTCCTGCTCCGTCACAGTCAGTTCCTGCTCCGTCCCAGTCAGTTCCTGCTCCGTCCCAGTCAGGTCCTGCTCCGTCCCGGTCAGTTCCTGCTCCGTCCCGGTCAGTTCCTGCTCCGTCCTAGTCAGTTCCTGCTCCGTCCCAGTCAGGTCCTGCTCCGTCCCAGTCAGTTCCTGCTCCGTCCCAGTCAGGTCCTGCTCCGTCCCAGTCAGTTCCTACTCCGTCCCAGTCAGTTCCTGCTCCGTCCCAGTCAGTTCCTGCTCCGTCCCAGTCAGGTCCTGCTCCGTCCCAGTCAGTTCCTGCTCCGTCCCAGTCAGTTCCTGCTCCGTTCTAGTCAGTTCCTGCTCCGTCCCAGTCAGTTCCTGCTCCGTCCCAGTCAGGTCCTGCTCCGTCCCAGTCAGGTCCTGCTCCGTCCCGGTCAGTTCCTGCTCCGTCCCGGTCAGTTCCTGCTCCGTCCTAGTCAGTTCCTGCTCCGTCCCAGTCAGTTCCTGCTCCGTCCTAGTCAGTTCCTGCTCCGTCCCAGTCAGGTCCTGCTCCGTCCCAGTCAGGTCCTGCTCCGTCCCAGTCAGTTCCTGCTCCGTCCCAGTCAGTTCCTGCTCCGTCCCAGTCAGTTCCTGCTCCGTCCCAGTCAGTTCCTGCTCCGTCCTAGTCAGTTCCTGCTCCGTCCCAGTCAGGTCCTGCTCCGTCCCAGTCAGGTCCTGCTCCGTCACAGTCAGTTCCTGCTCCGTCCCAGTCAGGTCCTGCTCCGTCCCGGTCAGTTCCTGCTCCGTCCCGGTCAGTTCCTGCTCCGTCCTAGTCAGTTCCTGCTCCGTCCCAGTCAGGTCCTGCTCCGTCCCAGTCAGTTCCTGCTCCGTCCCAGTCAGGTCCTGCTCCGTCCCAGTCAGTTCCTGCTCCGTCCCAGTCAGTTCCTGCTCCGTCCCAGTCAGTTCCTGCTCCGTCCCAGTCAGGTCCTGCTCCGTCCCAGTCAGTTCCTGCTCCGTCCCAGTCAGTTCCTGCTCCGTTCTAGTCAGTTCCTGCTCCGTCCTAGTCAGGTCCTGCTCCGTCCCAGTCAGGTCCTGCTCCGTCCCAGTCAGTTCCTGCTCCGTCCCAGTCAGTTCCTGCTCCGTTCTAGTCAGTTCCTGCTCCATCCCAGTCAGTTCCTGCTCCGTCCCAGTCAGGTCCTGCTCCGTCCCAGTCAGTTCCTGCTCCGTCCCAGTCAGTTCCTGCTCCGTCCCAGTCAGGTCCTGCTCCGTCCCAGTCAGGTCCTGCTCCGTCCCAGTCAGTTCCTGCTCCGTCCCAGTCAGTTCCTGCTCCGTCCCAGTCAGTTCCTGCTCCGTCCCAGTCAGTTCCTGCTCCGTCCTAGTCAGTTCCTGCTCCGTCCCAGTCAGGTCCTGCTCCGTCCCAGTCAGGTCCTGCTCCGTCACAGTCAGTTCCTGCTCCGTCCCAGTCAGGTCCTGCTCCGTCCCGGTCAGTTCCTGCTCCGTCCCGGTCAGTTCCTGCTCCGTCCTAGTCAGTTCCTGCTCCGTCCCAGTCAGGTCCTGCTCCGTCCCAGTCAGTTCCTGCTCCGTCCCAGTCAGGTCCTGCTCCGTCCCAGTCAGTTCCTGCTCCGTCCCAGTCAGTTCCTGCTCCGTCCCAGTCAGTTCCTGCTCCGTCCCAGTCAGGTCCTGCTCCGTCCCAGTCAGTTCCTGCTCCGTCCCAGTCAGTTCCTGCTCCGTTCTAGTCAGTTCCTGCTCCGTCCTAGTCAGGTCCTGCTCCGTCCCAGTCAGGTCCTGCTCCGTCCCAGTCAGTTCCTGCTCCGTCCCAGTCAGTTCCTGCTCCGTTCTAGTCAGTTCCTGCTCCATCCCAGTCAGTTCCTGCTCCGTCCCAGTCAGGTCCTGCTCCGTCCCAGTCAGTTCCTGCTCCGTCCCAGTCAGGTCCTGCTCCGTCCCAGTCAGTTCCTGCTCCGTCCCAGTCAGTTCCTGCTCCGTCTCAGTCAGTTCCTGCTCCGTCCCAGTCAGTTCCTGCTCCGTCCCAGTCAGGTCCTGCTCCGTCCCAGTCAGTTCCTGCTCCGTCCCAGTCAGTTCCTGCTCCGTCCCAGTCAGTTCCTGCTCCATCCCAGTCAGTTCCTGCTCCGTCCCAGTCAGGTCCTGCTCCGTCACAGTCAGTTCCTGCTCCGTCCCAGTCAGGTCCTGCTCCGTCCCGGTCAGTTCCTGCTCCGTCCCAGTCAGTTCCTGCTCCGTCCCAGTCAGGTCCTGCTCCGTCCCGGTCAGTTCCTGCTCCGTCCCAGTCAGTTCCTGCTCCGTCTGGTTCCGATCAAGGCGCCGTTCTGTGGTGAACTTCTCCAGCATCAACACCAGCAGTCTAAAGCTTCGCTTGGTTTTTGGCCTCAAACTAAACACATTTCAATGATTTTCTCATCAACATCATCTGCTGTGAGCATTGATTCCAGATCTTCCTGGAAACCAAAGAATCTCAGTTCCTTTGTCTCAGACCATCCATGATGGAGGTGAAGATGGGAACTGGTCAGTGAGGCTAAAGGGTGTCTGCCCTGGTCTGAGCCCAGACCACTGAGAAGGACCTTAAACTGCTGAGAAGGCAGAGATAGAGCGTCTGTCCCCATCTGTCAGCTGATGGACGTCCAGCTGAAGTCCTCCATGTTGGTTTGGCAGCAGGTCTGCTGCAGGTTGGACCTCATCCAGCTGCTAACTGCAGCACCTGCTGGATGTGAACCAGAACCTAGAACCAGCCGTTCTACCTGCTCAATAATCTCTGATCAGAGCGTTAGCAGGGTTAGCATGGCTACGTCAGATCATCACTTCCTGTCTGACTCTGGGGGAAGGTTCTGGAAGGACCGCTTCACGGCCACCAGCTGGACCAAATGTTCTGCTTCTGTTCCTGATTCCTCTGCTGTGTGAGGGATCAGAGCTACGGTCACCTTCCACCTCCAACCAGGATCCTGACCTCTGACCTCTCCGTGCCTCACTAATGGCCGTCGGTTCAAAGTGATGAAAACCTGACATGCTAACCTGACATGCTAACCTTCAGTCACACAAACATCTGGACAATAAAACGCTGCCTGGGTTGGATAACCGCTGGGTTACCGTTAGCGATGGCACAGAAGAGGCTAACCAAGAGTTCAACTCAGCGCTTTAAAGAGGGCAGCGTAGCATCAGGAGCAGCAAAGTCACTGAATAACCGATCCGCTCATAAAATTAAACATTTTAAAAGCATAAATTAATAAGCAGAGTTTTAAAGGAATCTCTGTTCAGAAACAAAGAAAAATTCGTCCAGATTCCTTAAAAATTGGTGAAATAGCCCTTTATTTTGGCAGCAACAGGAAGTTCAGAAGCAGACGTCAACCTTAGCATCATTAGCTGCTAATGGGCTGCTAGCTTAGCTTAACCAAACCATAATGAAAAGTCTGGGACAGATTCAGGGCTGATTAATGAAAGGCGCATCATGGCGGCAGCTGTTTGCCTGCAGCAGATTCATTTACTCTGAAAATAAACGTTTCAGGCTGATGAGAATGAAAGCGCTAAACAAAGATGCTACGCTAAAGCTGCTTTCTGAGGCTGTGAGAATAAGAGTTCAAACAGGCCCAGCCTCCTCACACTTTATGCTTTGTTGCCTAGCAACCGTGACAGTAGACATGCAGAGCGGGCGAAGAATGGATGCTGAACGTCTCCCTGCTGTTCTGGGCAATAATAACGTTTCTAAGGAGCTTCAGCAGCAGTACGCTCGTCTCAGATATCAGATTTATAATCCCCGCCCTGCAGAGATGTTAGAATCTGAGCTTAATGTCAGCCAAACTCATTTAGACAGGGACAGATAAAACCTTTCAATAAACCAAACATTACATTAACAACTATTTTCATTTCAGACGGAAATATTCACAGACTGGATTATATTAAACTGCACTTCCAATATTCACCACTGTTCGGCGCCATTTCCCCCTTTTCCTCTGATCACGGAGCAGCCGACTTGTTTGGATTCGCAATGAATCCTGGGATACCTGAGGCTACGGAGGATACAGCGGACCCGTCCTTCAAAACGGGGGAAAGGAAGTCAGTGGACCGCTTAACGAGCAGCCAATCAGAACAGGCCTCTGCGCAGCGCCATGATGGAATCAGACAAAGAACGAAGACAGTGACTGGATGCAATCAGCTGCTTTAGCTTGACAGACACTTTGAACCAATCGGATGATCCGACTGGATGGTTTCTAAGAAACCCTGAGATGAGCTGAATCTGCAGAAATGAAATGAACGCGTCTGAACAGGTCATCTGCACTGGATGGAGGTTATTTCAGCTTCCATGGCAGCAGATCTTCATGGCCGTCATGGCAGCCTGGTTAATCTGTGTGAGCTGACTGCAGAGGCCCATCCTGCCCGGCTGCACAGGACAGCGAAGGACTTCCCTACGTCTGCCACTTCAACAGGTAGATGTTTGTTATATAGAAGTTACCGAATGTAATCCTGGTCCAAACACACGCTGCAGGGTGCAGCTTTAACCATCCGACGCTTTGAGGAGGGAGGAGATCCTGTCTAAAGGGACTATTAACTGTTTAAACCCTGACAAAGTTATTAGATTATAAGGTTCCTGATTTAGTCCAGAGATTCCTTCAGTCTGGACCCTGAGAGGAGCAGCAGGTGGGGCCGGCCGCCGCACCTGCAGCTCCCAGAGGACAGCGGAGCTCACAGGGAGTCCAGCGCTACAGGCTAGCATGTAGACCCTGCAGGGATCAGTGAGGCTTCTTGGTGGACCCGCCGCGCTGCGCCACGCTGCGCCGCGCGGTGTGCCGCCAGCAGCATGGCTGACAGGAGGAGCTGCAAACAGCAGGCTGAGCAGAGCTAACCTTTAACCCGGATCTAAGGTTGATTAAACCAAGCTCTGCCTCACAGGCTGAGGAACGTCTGCAGGGAAACATCGGGGGTAGAGGAACAGCGGCGTTCACACAGGGCTCCTGTTTCTGCTGTGATGAAGGAGCCTGGAGGCGCAAAACAGGTTCATAAACGTTCAACCATGAGTCTGCAGGTGGATCCATGAGAGCAAAGCTGCTTCAGAAACAGCCAGCAGCGTCTGATTGCTGGGAACCCAGAAGCAGCAGCAGTCTGGGTTTAATCCATCAGCAATAAAATAAATATTTCCTGATTTTAGCGTTATGGTGAAGCAGGACGCAGCCTGACGCCTCAGAGAGCAGAAAGCAATGAGCGGACGGCAGAGAGGACGGCGTGAAGCGTCTGGAAGGCCTGCTGCTCCACCTCTGCTGAACAGCAGAGCAGGAGGAGCTCATTCAGGACGCCACCTCAGCAGCACCACCACCGCAGGACGCAGGCAGAGCTGGAAATACCTGCTGCTGTAGAACCAAAACAAACAGACGTTCACCTCCAGAGATGATGACAAAACAGAAACAGAAACTGTTTGGTCTCTTTCTGCTCCCACAGATCATCATCCAGTGAAGGAAGCAGCCGTTAGCTCCTCTAAGGAGGAAAACAACAACGCTACAGCAGTGATGAGGGTCATGGTTTAGAGGAGGGTCTGAGCTCTGGATGGTCGTCTGGTTTAACCCTTTATGACGAGGAAGGACCTCAGTCCAGAGTTTAGTCTCCAAACCTTCCTTCTACCTATTCAGAGATAACCAGGAGGAAGAGGATGAAGCTGGACCACCAGGTGGGTGGAGCCTCAGGCTCCACTGGCCGCTGCCCACCATGTGACCTCGCTGGTCGGCCTCCTCAGCGACCCAAAGCCTTCAGCCAGAACCAAAGTGGACTGGTTCAGAACAAAGCCAGAACGGACCTGAATGATGTCACAGAAACTACACCAGCATCCAGTTCTGGTCCCAGCGACACATCAGCAGGTTCTGACTGTTAGACAGCAGAACATCAGCAGATAAACACTTCCAGCCCTGCGGTCCGGTTCTGGATCAGTATCCGTTCTGGAGGAGCAGATCTGCACACTGAGCAGCGGCTCAGACCGTCTGATGGGACCGGCCGTCCATCAGAGGGACACCGTTTACACGCAGCAGGACCAAGAGCGGTCCGGATCTTTGGGTTCTAGGATCCAGTTCTCCCTTCCTCAGAGCAGCAGCGTTCTTCGGGCCCAGGCCTAACGACGCTCTAAATGAAGCAGGGTCAGACCGGTTCTGACAGTTGAGGCACAGAAACCAGTTTGGGCATGCTTGAACACGTCTGATGCCTTCAGGCCTTCCTTTCCCGTTAGACAGCCGCTGCCTGAACAGCCTACCTGCAACAGCTTCCCACAGACAGGCTGGGAGGCCGCTACCGAGCCTTTAACGAGCTAGTACCAAGCCTTTAACAAGCTGGTAAAGAGCCTTTAACGAGCTAGTACCAAGCCTTTAACAAGCTGGTAAAGAGCCTTTAACGAGCTGGTACCAAGCCTTTAACAAGCTGGTAAAGAGCCTTTAACGAGCTGGTACCAAGCCTTTAACAAGCTGGTAAAGAGCCTTTAACGAGCTGGTACCAAGCCTTTAACAAGCTGGTACTGAGCCTTTAACGAGCTAGTACTGAGCCTTTAACAAGCTGGTACCGAGCCTTTAACGAGCTAGTACCAAGCCTTTAACGAGCTGGTAAAGAGCCTTTAACGAGCTGGTACCAAGCCTTTAACAAGCTGGTAAAGAGCCTTTAACGAGCTGGTACCAAGCCTTTAACAAGCTGGTAAAGAGCCTTTAACGAGCTGGTACCAAGCCTTTAACAAGCTGGTAAAGAGCCTTTAATGAGCTGGTACCAAGCCTTTAACAAGCTGGTAAAGAGCCTTTAACGAGCTGGTACCAAGCCTTTAACAAGCTGGTAAAGAGCCTTTAACGAGCTGGTACCGAGCATTTAACGAGCTAGTGTTGAGCCTTTAACGAGCTGGTACCAAGCCTTTAACAAGCTGGTAAAGAGCCTTTAACGAGCTGGTACCAAGCCTTTAACAAGCTGGTAAAGAGCCTTTAACGAGCTGGTACCAAGCCTTTAACAAGCTGGTAAAGAGCCTTTAACGAGCTGGTACCAAGCCTTTAACAAGCTGGTAAAGAGCCTTTAACGAGCTGGTACAGAGCATTTAACGAGCTAGTGCTGAGCCTTTAACAAGCTGGTACTGAGCCTTTAACGAGCTGGTACTGAGCCTTTAACGAGCTGGTACCGAGCCTTTAACGAGCTGGTACCAAGCCTTTAACAAGCTGGTAAAGAGCCTTTAACGAGCTGGTACCGCGCCTTTAACGAGCTAGTACTGAGCCTTTAACAAGCTGGTACTGAGCCTTTAACGAGCTGGTACTGAGCCTTTAATGAGCTGGTACTGAGCCTTTAACGAGCTGGTACCGAGCCTTTAACGAGCTGGTACCAAGCCTTTAACAAGCTGGTAAAGAGCCTTTAACGAGCTGGTACCGAGCCTTTAACGAGCTGGTACTGAGACTTTAACAAGCTGGTACCAAGCCTTTAACAAGCTGGTACCAAGCCTTTAACAAGCTGGTAAAGAGCCTTTAACGAGCTGGTACCGAGCCTTTAACGAGCTGGTACCGAGCCTTTAACAAGCTGGTACCGAGCCTTTAACGAGCTGGTACCGAGCCTTTAACAAGCTGGTACCAAGCCTTTAACAAGCTGGTACTGAGCCTTTAGCAAGCTGGTAAAGAGCCTGAAACTGCGGTCCGGTTTAGGTCTGCATGCCACTAACACTCAACAGTTACCATGGTTACCGTGCTGGGATGATCTCAGCACGGTTTCTAAAGGGTGGAAATGGGACTAATAACCTGTCAGTCCCCACAGGATGCCTGATTCTTGATTGATGACCGTCGTTAAAATAAACCATCTGAGGATGTTTAATCTCAGAATGTCAGATGATCCTTAAATTATGACAAAATAAATGTAAACATCTGATCCAGAAGTCAGGTTCTCAGACTCACCCTGCCCTGATCCTGATCCGTCTGCACTTTTCAGAACAGGAGCTCAACCAGCAGGAGGAAACAGTTTTAGATCCATTCAGGTTCCACAGCAAAGGAACTAATGGTTTGGTATGGTGGAGAGTCTGTGATGCTGTGGGCCCCAGTGGCTTTGCCTTAGTGTGGGGCAGGACTCCCAGAGTAACCCCAGATCAGCAGCCGCCATCCTCCATGGTGCCACGGTTCTCTGAGCAGAACCTTTTGTACCAGTTAACTGCAGCAGGAGCAGCAGGAGGAGAAGCAGCTCCAGGAGCAGCAGCAGCAGGAGCAGCAGGAGCAGCAGGAGCAACAGCAGCTGCCAAGCCTCCTCTCTGCTCCTGGTTCTGGTTCCATGATGCCTTAAACCCTGCATCAAGCTGCCAACTGTCAACGTAATGCTGCAGCGTCTGGAAGACGTCTGGAAGACGTCTGGAAGACGTCTGGAAGAGCCCAGCTCTTCAGCTGCTAACAAACTCAAATGCTGCGTTCACACCAAAAGCAGCAGAGGCAGCAGGAGCAGCTAGTCTCCATGCAAAGTCAATGGTTGATGCGCTTCAACGCGCAGCAAAACGTCCCGCAGCGCATTTTGAGCAGCAGCTGCAGGTCGTCTGAGCAGCTGAAGCAGCGTGTTGGAAACGTTTGAGCATCTGACGCTAGCGACGCACCGCAAACGCGGCTGCTGGAGTCGGAGAAATGTGAAGGTGCGTTCACATTTCTCCAACTCCACACACGCATTTAGCAGCAGGAGCAGCAGGAGCAGCAGAAACGTGTGTGCTGCTTCATTTCTGATTTTTGAACTGACTGCACAGACCATGTTTTCAGGAGGACTTTCTCTCTTCAACATAGATTCTAACTTCTTTCTACCCGCTGATCACAGCTAATATAGCCGCCATTGTTCCAGGCAGAGAAAGGATAGAGTAGCTCCGCCCACCGCGCAGCTAGAGCAGCAAAGATGCTTCAGCCGCGCGTCAGAACTAAACTGGTAAAAGCATCAGAAATGAAGCAGCGCCTTTTAGCTGCTCCTGCTGCTTTAGGTGTGAACGCAGCTTCAGGAGGTCCACCAGCAGAGGTCAGAGCTGGACAGTCTGCAGACCACCTGATCCACACCAGCTCAATGAGACAATTAGGAGCCCTGTCTGTCCATGTGGACACAGAGGAGGGACAGAGAGGAGGGACACAGAGGAGGGACAGAGGGACAGAGAGGAGGGACACAGAGGAGGGACACAGAGGAGGGACAGAGGGACAGAGAGGAGGGACAGAGAGGAGGGACACAGAGGAGAGACACAGAGGAGGGACAGAGAGGAGGGACAGAGAGGAGGGACACAGAGGAGGGACAGAGAGGAGGGACACAGAGACACAGAGGAGGGACAGAGAGGAGGGACAGAGAGGAGGGACACAGAGGAGGGACAGAGAGGAGAGACACAGAGGAGAGACACAGAGGAGGGACAGAGAGGAGGGACACAGAGAAGGGACAGAGAGGAGAGACACAGAGGAGGGACAGAGAGGAGAGACACAGAAGAGGGACAGAGTGGAGGGACAGAGAGGAGGGACAGAGGGGAGGGACACAGAGGAGAGACACAGAGGAGGGACAGAGAGGAGAGACAGAGTGGAGGGACAGAGAGGAGGGACAGAGAAGAGGGACAGAGAGGAGAGACACAGAAGAGGGACAGAGTGGAGGGACACAGAAGAGGGACAGAGTGGAGGGACAGAGAGGAGGGACAGAGTGGAGGGACAGAGAGGAGGGACAGAGAAGAGGGACAGAGTGGAGGGACAGAGAGGAGAGACACAGAAGAGGGACAGAGTGGAGGGACACAGAAGAGGGACAGAGTGGAGGGACAGAGAGGAGGGACAGAGTGGAGGGACAGAGAGGAGGGACACAGAGGAGAGACACAGAGGGACCAACTTACTTCCCGATGACCTCGCAGAGCTCATAAACATCTTCAAACAGAAAGTCTTCGTCCGCCATAGTCCCAGTCCAGCAGGGGACAGACACCACCCCCTCCGCCCCTCCCACTGCGGGGGTTCTGGTCCCCCCGCCCCCCCACCGGGTCTCAGGGAGCGAAGCGGTCCAACATTAGAAACTGTCCCGGACTGTAGCTCAGAGGAACCGGCTGAAGCGAAGCTGCCCGGGCTGGTTTCCTCCGCTCTGCTCCGCTGCTCCGCTGCTCAGCTCTCGGTGATCCTCTCCTTCTTCCCTCCTTCTGCTCCGGAGCTTCCAGAAACCCTCGCCCCGCCTACTCGGCGGTTATGAAACTGCTTCGCTGTCCGCCATCTTGGCTCCTCCCAGCGACCGCGGTCCTCCGTCCGGAGCTGTGGGGCTTTGAGCCAACATGGCGGAGGAATGGCGCCAAAAAGGTCTCCTTCAGAGCGCAGTTTCCCTCAGTCTGACCAACAGAGCCCACCTTCCCTCCACTGACAGTTTAGACACTCTACAAAGTAGCTGTCAAGTTTATAACATTAGGAGAGATTCATATAAAACACAATGAAGTGTTTAAAGTTGTGATTATAATGAACATAAAACACAATGAAGTGTTTAAAGTTGTGATTATAATGAACATAAAACACAATGAAGTGTTTAAAGTTGTGATTATAATGAACATAAAACACAATGAAGTGTTTAAAGTTGTGATTATAATGTTAAAATTAAATGACAACCTAAGAGAATCTAACCCAGATTTGATTTAGGAGCAGAAAGATCTCCTTTAGTTTGAACTTTTCCACCATTGATGTTTATAGATGGTTCCATTTACCAGCTGTGGTTAACCAGAGATGAATAACCAGGTGGGGTTAACCAGCAGTCCATATAAAGCCTTAAATGGCCAAGCTCCATCTGATATCAGAGATCTGATTGTTCCTTATGTTCCTAACAGAGCACTTCGCTCTCAATCTGCAGGTTTACTAGTGGTTCCTAGAATTTCTAAAAGTAGAATGGGAGGCAGATCTTTTAGTTATCAGGCTCCTCTCCTGTGGAACCAACTACCAGTTTTAGTCCGTGAGGCAGACACCCTGTCTACTTTTAAGGCTAGGCTTAAAAGTTTCCTTTTTGATAAAGCTTCTAGTTAGAGTGGCTCAGGTTATCCTGAGCTATCTCTATAGTTCTGCTGCTATAGGTTTAGACTGCTGGAGGACATAGGGACCCCTTTTTCATCATTCTGCTTCATTCTATCTCTATTCTCCCACTCTGCAGAATCTGTTAGTTCAATCTCTAACGTTCTGCTCTCTCTGCTTTTTCTCATAGTAGCTTCATCTGGTCTGTTCCTGTTTGGCTGTGACTCCATCCTGGAGAGAAATATCAGCTGTGCTGCTGCCATCAACACCTTTGTTTCTAGATGTTGGAGCTTGGCCTGTTTTCCAGTGTAGTCCTGTTTCTCTGACTGTGACTAACTGGATGTGCTCTCTTCATCCTCTGACATGGGAGCTGGCTCGGAGCTCGTCTGCCTGGCTGTGTGTTTCCTGGACGGGGCCGCCTGTGGAGCTGGTTGACAGTTGCCTTTTGTATCTATGCTTCTTTTTCTATGTCTGCTTCTGTCTCCTTGAACCCCAGTGGGCCTCAGCAGATGGCCGCTCACACTGAGCCTGGTTCTGCTGGAGGTTTCTTCCTCTCCACTGTCATCAGCAGTGATTAACCAGCAGCCATTAACCAATGGTCATTAACCAGTGGCCATAAACCAGCGGTCATTAACCAGCAGTGATTGAGCCAGTGGTAATTAACCAGTGGTCATTACCAGCTGTCATTAACCAGCAGCTATTAACCAGTAGTGATTAATCAGTGGTAATTAACCCGCAGTCATTAACCAGTGGTGATTAACCAGCTGTCATTAACCAGCAGTGATTAACCAGCAGCCATTAACCAGCGGCGATTAAGCAGCTGTCTTAACGAGCAGTGATTAACCAGTGGTAATAAACCAGTGGTCATTAACCAGTGGTGATTAACCAGCAGTGATTAACCAGGGGTCATTAACCAGTGGTGATCAACCAGCTGTGATTACCCAGCGGTCATTAAACAGCAGTCATTAACAAGCTGTGATGAACCAGCAGTCATTAACCAGCTGTTATTAACCAGCTGTCATTAACCAGCGGCGATTTACCAGTAGCCATTAACCTGTGGTGATTAACCAATGGTCTTTAACTAGTGGCCATAAACCAGCAGTGATTAACCAGTAGTGATTAACCAGTGGTGATTAACCAGCGGCCATTAACCAGCAGTGATTAACCAGCAGTAATTAACCAGCAGTGATTAAGCCAGTAGTGATTAACCAGCGGTCATTAACCAGCTGCCATTAACCAGCAGTCATTAACAAGCAGTGATTAACCAGCTGTGGTTAACCAGTGGTGATTAACTGGGGGTCATTACCAGCAATCATTAACCAGCAGTCATGAACCAACTGTCATTAACCAGCAGTCATTAATCAGCTGTGATGAACCAGCAGTCATTAACCAGCTGTTATTAACCAGCTGTCATTAACCAGTGGCCATTAACCACTAGTCATTAACCAGCGGGCATCAACCAGCTGTGATTAACCAGCTCTTATAACCAGCAGTGATTAATCAGCAGCCATTAACCTGTGGTGATTAACCAATGGTCATTAACCAGTGGCCATAAACCAGCAGTGATTAGCCAGTAGTGATTAACTAGTGGTGATTAACCAGCGGTCATTAACAAGCAGTGATTAACCAGTAGTGATTCACCAGTGGTGATTAACCAGCGGTCATTAACCAGTAGTGATTAACAAGCAGTGATTAAGCTTGTGGTGATTAACCAGCAGTCATTACCAGCTGTCATTAACCAGCAATGATTAACCAATGGTGAGGAACCAGTGGTATTTAATCAGCAGTGATTAGGCCGGTGGTGATTAACCAGCTGCCATTAACCAGCAGCCATTTCCCTGCAGTTATTAACCAGCTGTGTTTAAACAGTGGTGATTAACCGGCAGTCAGTACCAGCAATTATTAACCAGCAGTCATGAACCAACTGTAATGTACCAGCAGTCCTTAACCAGCTGTTATTAACCAGCTGTGATTAACCAGCTGTAATTAACCAGTGGCCATTAACATTCGGTGATTAACCAGCTATGATTAACCAGCTGTCATTAACAAGCTGTCATTAACCAGCGGTCATTAACCAGCAGTGATCTACCAGTAGTGAATAACCAGTGGTGATTAACCAGCAGTCCTTAACCAGCGGTGATTAACCAGTAGTGATTAACCAGCAGTAACTAACCAGCAGCCATTAACCAGCAGCCATTAGCCTGCAGTTATTAACCAGCTGTGGTTAAACAGTGGTAATTAACAGGCGGTCATTACCAGCAATCATTAACCAGCAGTCATTAACCAGCTGTGATGAACCAGCTGTCATTAACAAGCTGTCATTAACAAGCTGTCATTAACCAGTGACCATTAACCAGCTGTGATTAAGCAGCTATGATTAACCAGCTGTTTTTAAATGCTGTCATTAACCAGCGGTCATTAACCAGGGGTGATTAACCAGTAGTGATTCACCCGTGGTGATTAACCAGCGGTCATTAACCAGTAGTGATTCACCAGTGGTGATTAATCAGCGGTCATTAACCAGCGGTCATTAACCAGTAGTGATTAACTAGTAGTGATTAACCAGTGGTGATTAACCAGCGGTCATTAACCAGTAGTGATTAACTAGTAGTGATTAACCAGTAGTGATTCACCAGTGGTGATTAACCAGTGGTCATTAACCAATAGTGATTTACTAGTAGTGATTAACCAGTAGTGATTCACCAGTGGTGATTAACCAGCGGTCATTAAGCAGTAGTGATTAAGTAGTAGTGATTAACCAGCGGCCATTAACCAGCGGTTATTAACCAGTATTGATTAACCAGTGTTGATTAACCAGTGGTCATTAACCAGCGCTCATTAAGCAGCTGTCAGTAACCAGCGGCAATTAACCAGTGGTGATTAACCAGCGGTAACCAGCATTGATTAACACAGCGGTCATTAACCAGCGGTCATTAACCAGTAGTGATTAACTAGTAGTGATTAACTAGTAGTGACTAACCAGCAGTGACTAACCAGCAGTGATTAACCAGCGTTCATTAACCAGCAGTGATTAACCAGCAGTGATTAACCAGCGTTCATTAACCAGCAGTGATTAACCAGTGTTCATTAACCAGCAGTGACTAACCAGTAGTGATTAACCAGCAGTGATTAACCAGCAGTGATTAACCAGTGTTCATTAACCAGCAGTGATTAACCAGCAGTGACTAACCAGCAGTGATTAACCAGCAGTGATTAACCAGCAGTGACTAACCAGCAGTGATTAACCAGCGTTCATTAACCAGCAGTGATTAACCAGCAGTGATTAACCAGCAGTGACTAACCAGCAGTGATTAACCAGCGTTCATTAACCAGCAGTGATTAACCAGCAGTGACTAACCAGCAGTGATTAACCAGCAGTGATTAACCAGCAGTGACTAACCAGCAGTGATTAACCAGCGTTCATTAACCAGCAGTGATTAACCAGTAGTGATTAACTAGTAGTGATTAACCAGTAGTGACTAACCAGCAGTGATTAACTAGTAGTGATTAACCAGTAGTGACTAACCAGCAGTGACTAACCAGCAGTGATTAACCAGCGTTCATTAACCAGCAGTGATTAACCAGCAGTGACTAACCCGCAGTGATTAACTAGTAGTGATTAACCAGTAGTGACTAACCAGCAGTGACTAACCAGCAGTGATTAACCAGCGTCCATTAACCAGCAGTGATTAACCAGCAGTAACTAACCAGCAGTGACTAACCAGCAGTGATTAACCAGCGTTCATTAACCAGCAGTGATTAACCAGCAGTAACTAACCAGCAGTGACTAACCAGCAGTGATTAACCAGCGTTCATTAACCAGCAGTGATTAACCAGTAGTGACTAACCAGCAGTGATTAACCAGCGTTCATTAACCAGCAGTAACTAACCAGCAGTGACTAACCAGCAGTGATTAACCAGCGTTCATTAACCAGCAGTGATTAACCAGCAGTAACTAACCAGCAGTGATTAACCAGCAGTCACTAACCAGCAGTGACTAACCAGCAGTGACTAACCAGCAGTGATTAACCAGCGTTCATTAACCAGCAGTGATTAACCAGCAGTGACTAACCAGCAGTGATTAACCAGCGTTCATTAACCAGCAGTAACTAACCAGCAGTGACTAACCAGCAGTGACTAACCAGCAGTGATTAACCAGCGTTCATTAACCAGCAGTGATTAACCAGCAGTGACTAACCAGCAGTGATTAACCAGCGTTCATTAACCAGCAGTAACTAACCAGCAGTGACTAACCAGCAGTGATTAACCAGCGTTCATTAACCAGCAGTGATTAACCAGCAGTAACTAACCAGCAGTGACTAACCAGCAGTGACTAACCAGCGTTCATTAACCAGCAGTGATTAACCAGCAGTAACTAACCAGCAGTGACTAACCAGCAGTAACTAACCAGCAGTGACTAACCAGCAGTGATTAACCAGCGTTCATTAACCAGCAGTGACTAACCAGCAGTGATTAACCAGCGTTCATTAACCAGCAGTAACTAACCAGCAGTGACTAACCAGCAGTGATTAACCAGCGTTCATTAACCAGCAGTGATTAACCAGCAGTAACTAACCAGCAGTGACTAACCAGCAGTAACTAACCAGCAGTGATTAACCAGCAGCCACCAGGAGCTCGTCTTTGCAGGACTGCGACCAAAATGATGAAATATTCTACAGTGAAGGAAAGAGAAAGAGGAGAATAAAGAAAGAAAGTTCTAGATGTTTCATCCAGTTTAGTCTTTCAGGAAGTTGTTTGGTTTCCTCCTCTGTCCGTTTAATGCTCTCCATGCTGATCACCCTCATGGCTTCACCACTGTGACACGATTTGTTCACACTCTTAGTTTCACCATTTGTCTCCAAACATCAGAATGTTGCTTAATGTGACGCCATGAATGCAGCTTTAAAGCTCCCCGAGACTTTTCCACCTGATGGAAGTCTGAACCGTGGGAGAGCGGATGGAGGTTGGTGGGATGATGACATCATCAAGCATCTTTATTGTCATCAGAAAAAAACCAGCATGCCATGCAGAAGCTCAGGACACACAGACGGCAGACAAGAAATAAACACTGAGAGGAAAAACATGCATTAAAATATGAAATATTAAAAGAAACAAAAGCTTAAAAAAATAGATGCATTTACAGAAAAAATGTAGATAAAGTGCAGGTTGTGCTGCATGAGTCTGTGAGCTGTTGGTCTGTTTGATGTTAAATAAACCATTTAATGACGTAACGTTCTTTTACCTGCGGGACTAAAAGCTCCTGCTTTTCTTGACTTTTTCTGGACTCCTGCAGCACTAACTGATCCAGACCTGCTAGACGACGTCCCATAATCCCCCTGTGCTCTGCGGCGCCCTGCAGCCATGAGAGGATTCCTGCTATCAAACATCTACACCTTCCCTCACTGCTCCTGTTTTATCGACATCATCGGCTCTTTGTGAAGGTTTCTGTTCCATTTCTTTTTTGAAGAGCAGCTCCTCCAGAGCTGCCATGGTCAAAATCGTTTTCAACCATTGTTTTGTATTTTTCCATAAAATCTAAATAAAACACTTGAGGACGTGGTGGGAGTGATTGATTTAGTGGTTTTCTCCTCCTTCCTGCACCTCCTCCTATAATGTCTCATAGTTACTGGTGGAGGCATCTTCTCAATTCAGACAAAACAATAAATCCATGTCATGATTGAACATGGAGGGGAAATCTAGATTCATTCCTCCCAGCAAACAAATCTATGAAATAAAGCTAAAGTCCTAACAGGCTTCCGTAGGTTTGACTCCGCATCTCGCCTCTCTTCTCAAGCAAGGGAGTCACTCTGAACTCCTTTTCTTCACTGTCTGTCCTCTGCAACCTGTCCTAAAATGGGGGCGATGGGGGAGATGGGGGGGCGATGGGGGAGATGGGGGGTGATAGGGGTCTGAAGGAACATTAGGCTGAAACATGGACTCCTAATCTCTTCACTCAGCTACAGAAAGTTTACTGGAGTTAATTAGTTTAACCCACCCCCCCAAAAAAAGGGGGCCAATGTATTGTGTTATTAGTGCTGAATTAAAGTGATTAATTAAGCTGATCTAGTGAACAGCAGATGATCAGCTTGTTCTTCTCATTAACAGAGGTCTGGTGTCACTAATGGAGTTTCTGCTCTTCCTTCCTATTTTCTCCATTTGAAAGCGGAGTAAGAACCAAAGGCTCTGTGAAGGTGGGAATGGGAATGTTGGGAATGATGTCAGAGCGTTGAGCCTGTGTTGCTGTTAGGATGGAAGAAATTTAGGCCATGAGGGAAAATCTTATCTCTGTCAAACCCTCCCTGCAGTCTCAGCTGGAGGGGCTCCCCAGTCTGCTGGTATCGGGGTCACAGCGGGGCAGGAAAGCATCTACTGAAATGTTCTAATAATAAACAGCAGCGGAGCGTTTCTGGAGATATAGAAGGACTCAGTTTCAGCTCCGCTCTGATGCTCAGAGCAGCAGAGACTCCTGGACCAGAACCGGACCAGAACTCCCCGGTTCTGCAGGTCTGACTGGTCTGACTGGTTCCACAGTTTGAGCTGGAAGATCCCCCTCTGTGACATCATGCAGTGACCTCATCACCAACAGAAGCTCATAGGTCAGTCAGGACAGTCAGTCGCACCCTGAGCCAAGGCTGCAGTGAAATGAACATTTCTGGATTAAAGACGATTCAGCCTGTTTCACTGGATAACTGCTCTGGTGGTAAAGCAAGAAGAACCGATGAGTTAAAGATCTGCTCAGAGTTCAGGAAAATGGAGAGCAACCCCCCCCCCCCCATCTAGTACCTCTGAATAACCTTTGACCTCATTTCAGATCCTTCCAGTCCTCCTTCACCTCCTGCTGCGTATCGATGCTCCTGTGAGCATCAGAAACTCTCCTCTGTGACCTCAGAGGATCCCAGTAATCCTAGTGATTCTAATAACACCAGTGATTCTAATAATCCCAGTAATCCCAGTGATTCTAATAATCCCAGTGATTCTAATAATCCCAGTAATCCCAGTGATTCTAATAATCCCAGTAATCCCAGTGATTCTAATAATCCCAGTGATTATATTAACCCCAGTGATTTTAGTTATCTTAGTGATAACATTGATTTCAATAATCTCATCCAGTGATCCCAGTGATTCCAATAATACCACTGATTCCAGTAATCCCAGTGGTCTGGCTCCAGTTTAGCATAATAAAAGGTCTGCAGTCCATCAACAGACCTGGAATAAATGTGAGATGTTGGTCCCAGATTATGCCTCTGAGCCTCTGAAGAAGATCCATGGAAATGAGAGCAGAACCAGCTGGTTCTACTGGTCCTGTTGATCGGCTGATTTATGGACGGAAACCTCCCAAAGGTCCGGCTCATCTCTACGGTCCATCAAACATCCACCTTAGGGAAGGTGGTTGTTGTGAACCGGGTTTTGAGCGGACATGTTGGACCGGATGAGGTTGAACGGCAGAGGAGAGACCTGGTTTAAAGGATTCCTCAACATGGTGGGAATATAATCAAGATGAAGGCAGAGCGGTTAGAGGACGGCGTGACAGAATGACATCACAAGGCTGATGCTGCAGTCAGACCCAGATAAACACTCACCTCTGAGGACCACAGGGGGCTTCAGGCTCCTCATGGCCCAGTCAAAGGTCACAGGTCAAATTCATGGAGAGTTTATGGTGTGACCAGAAATTATGGCTGCAAACCAGCAGATCAGGAGCCGCTGGGTCAATGAGGCGAATCTGACCTGCAGCTGTGATCACTGCTGCCCCCTGGAGGGGCGGAGACGGCTTTCATTAAGGCACCTAATAGCCGGATAGAAATAGAGCAGCAGGATCCTACCTCAGTATATAGAAATAGAACAGCAGGATCCTACCTCAGTATATAGAAATAGAACAGCAGGATCCTACCTCAGTATATAGAAATAGAACAGCAGGATCCTACCTCAGTATATAGAAATAGAACAGGAGGATCGTACCTCGGTATATAGAAATAGAACAGCAGGATCCTACCTCAGTATATAGAAATAGAACAGCAGGATCCTACCTCAGTATATAGAAATAGAACAGCAGGATCCTACCTCAGTATATAGAAATAGAACAGCAGGATCCTACCTCAGTATATAGAAATAGAACAGCAGGATCGTACCTCGGTATATAGAAATAGAACAGCAGGATCGTACCTCGGTATATAGAAATAGAACAGGAGGATCGTACCTCGGTATATAGAAATAGAGCAGCAGGATCGTACCTCGGTATATAGAAATAGAACAGCAGGATCGTACCTCTGTATATAGAAATAGAACAGCAGGATCATATCTCGGTATATAGAAATAGAACAGCAGGATCGTACCTCGGTATATAGAAATAGAGCAGCAGGATCCTACCTCGGTATATAGAAATAGAACAGCAGGATCGTACCTCGGTATATAGAAATAGAGCAGCAGGATCGTACCTCGGTATATAGAAATAGAGCAGCAGGATCGTACATTGGTATATAGAAATAGAACAGAAGGATCCTACCTCGGTATATAGAAATAGAACAGCAGGATCGTACCTCGGTATATAGAAATAGAACAGCAGGATCGTACCTCGGTATATAGAAAAAGAACAGCAGGATCGTACCTCGGTATATAGAAATAGAGCAGCAGGATCATACCTCGGTATATAGAAATAGAACAGCAGGATCGTACCTCGGTATATAGAAATAGAGCAGCAGGATCGTACCTCGGTATATAGAAATAGAGCAGCAGGATCGTACATTGGTATATAGAAATAGAACAGAAGGATCCTACCTCGGTATATAGAAATAGAACAGCAGGATCGTACCTCGGTATATAGAAATAGAACAGCAAGATCGTACCTCGGTATATAGAAATAGAGCAGCAGGATCGTACCTCGGTATATAGAAATAGAACAGCAGGATCGTACCTCGGTATATAGAAATAGAGCAGAAGGATCCTACCTCGGTATATAGAAATAGAGCAGCAGGATCGTACCTCGGTATATAGAAATAGAGCAGCAGGATCGTACCTCGGTATATAGAAATAGAGCAGCAGGATCGTACCTCGGTATATAGAAATAGAGCAGCAGGATCGTACCTCGGTATATAGAAATAGAGCAGAAGGATCTTACCTCCGTATATAGAAATAGAGCAGCAGGATCGTACCTTGGCATATAGAAAAAGAACAGCAGGATCGTTCCTCGGTATATAGAAATAGAACAGCAGGATCGTACCTCGGTATATAGAAATAGAACAGCAGGATCGTACCTCGGTATATAGAAATAGAGCAGCAGGATCGTACCTCGGTATATAGAAATAGAACAGCAGGATCGTACCTCGGTATATAGAAATAGAACAGCAGGATCGTACCTCGGTATATAGAAATAGAGCAGCAGGATCGTACCTCGGTATATAGAAATAGAGCAGCAGGATCGTACCTCGGTATATAGAAATAGAGCAGCAGGATCGTACCTCGGTATATAGAAATAGAACAGCAGGATCGTACCTCGGTATATAGAAATAGAACAGCAGGATCGTACCTCGGTATATAGAAATAGAGCAGCAGGATCGTACCTCGGTATATAGAAATAGAACAGCAGGATCGTACCTCGGTATATAGAAATAGAACAGCAGGATCCTACCTCATATATATAGAAATAGAGCAGCAGGATCGTACCTCGGTATATAGAAATAGAACAGCAGGATTGTACCTCGGTATATAGAAATAGAGCAGCAGGATCGTACCTCGGTATATAGAAATAGAACAGCAGGATCGTACCTCGGTATATAGAAATAGAGCAGCAGGATCGTACCTCGGTATATAGAAATAGAGCAGCAGGATCCTACCTCGGTATATAGAAATAGAACAGCAGGATCGTACCTCGGTATATAGAAATAGACAGCAGGATCGTACCTCGGTAATAGAAATAGAGCAGCAGGATCGTACTGGTATATAGAAATAATCGGAGGTTTCTTACATCGGTTATGTATGAGCAGGACCATGGCGTGACTCAGGGTTCGGTTAGACTGACAGAGGACCACCGGTTTGTATTATGAATGACCCCGGCTCTTGTGCCGGCTACCTTCTTCTCCCTATAGTCTTTGGTTTCATTATGTCACAGGAAATTGTTTATAGGATTATCTCATGGAACAGTTGGTACTCGTACTGCGGAATCTAGGATCAACTATCGGGTTTTTAGGTTGGAAAATAGAGAGATGCCTTTTTATCGGTATTTAGGAAAGAAGTTGATCACGAATGTAATATCGTAATTATTAGACTAATGGACAGCAGACTCGGATATCCCATTTCTGAGAGGGCTTTGTCAGAAATGAGCAGCAGATGTCCTGTATATAAAATAGACTGCTGTGGATCTACCACCAGGTATTTAGGAAAAAAACACAGGATCGTACCTCGTTTGGAAGGAAGCTGTTGTACTCGTATTAAGTGAGAATTGTACGCAGGATGCTCTCTATATAGATTAGGCGATTCGTTATCGGGATATGGAGGAGCGACTAGACAGCAGAGGACTGGTATTAGAAAAGGGCAGCATTACTCAGTTACCTCGGTTATATAGAAAAGACGCGGACCGTCCCGTTCGTAGAATGGAATAGACAGCAACACCTCGTATAATAGAAGACTAACTACCCGAAAAATGACCGCAGATCGTACCTGTATTAAATGACGCGGTCTACCCGTAATAGAAATAGACACAGGATCGTACCTGGTATAGAAAAGAACAGGACGTTACCTCGGTATATGAAATAACAGCAGGATCGTACCTCGTATATAGAAATAGAACACAGGATCGTACCTCGGTATATAGAATAGAGCAGCAGGATCGTACCTCGGTATAATAGAAATAGACAGAGGATCGTACCTCGGTATATAGAAATAGAGCAGCAGGATCGTACCTCGGTATATAGAAATAGAACAGCAGGATCGTACCTCGGTATATAGAAATAGAACAGCAGGATCGTACCTCGGTATATAGAAATAGAGCAGCAGGATCCTACCTCGGTATATAGAAATAGAGCAGCAGGATCGTACCTCGGTATATAGAAATAGAGCAGCAGGATCGTACCTCGGTATATAGAAATAGAGCAGCAGGATCGTACCTCGGTATATAGAAATAGAGCAGCAGGATCGTACCTCGGTATATAGAAATAGAGCAGCAGGATCGTACCTCGGTATATAGAAATAGAGCAGCAGGATCGTACCTCGGTATATAGAAATAGAGCAGCAGGATCGTACCTCGGTATATAGAAATAGAGCAGCAGGATCGTACCTCGGTATATAGAAATAGAGCAGCAGGATCGTACCTCGGTATATAGAAATAGAGCAGCAGGATCGTACCTCGGTATATAGAAATAGAGCAGCAGGATCGTACCTCGGTATATAGAAATAGAACAGCAGGATCGTACCTCGGTATATAGAATAGAGCGAGGATTCCTGGTATTAAAATAGAGCAGAAGTACCGGAATAGAATAGAGCTCTCTACTCGTATATAAAATAGAGCAGCGGATCGTACCTGGTATTAGAAATAGAGCAGAGGACAGTAAAGAAATGAGCGCGGATCGTACCTCGTATAGAAATAGACAGAGGATCTACCCCTTATAGAAATAGAGCGCAGGATCGTACCGATATAAAAAAGAACGCAGGATCGTCCTCGGTATATAGAAATAGACACAGATGACCCGGTATATAGAAATAGACGCAGATCGTACCCGGTTAAAAGAATAGAGCAGCAGGATCGTACCTCGTATATAGAAATAGACAGCAGATCGTACCTCGTATATAGAAATAGAGCAGAGGACCTACTCGTATATAAATAAGCAGAGATCTACCTCGGTATATAAAATAGACAGCAGGATCTACCTCGTATATAAAATAAGCAGAGGATCTACCTCGTATATAATAAAAAGAGACTACCTCGGTTATAGAAATAGAGCACAGGATTACCTGTATATAGAATAGACAGCAGTGATCGTATTGAATATACTCGGTATATAGAAATAGAAGCAGATCGTACCTCGTATATAGAAATAACCAGGATCGTACCCGGTAATGAAATAGCGCAGGTGTACCTTGGTATAGAAATAGAGCAGAGGATGACCTCGTATATAGAATAGACGCAGGACGTACTGGTTATAGAAATAGAGCAGGATCGTACTCGGTATATAGAATAGAGCGCAGGATCGTACCTCGGTTATAGAAAAGAGCAGGGTGTACTCGGTTATAGAAATAGACAGATCGTACTCGGTATATAGAAATAGACAGAAGATCCTACCCTATATAGAAATAGAGAGGATCTACCTCGTATATATAAATAGAACAGAGGATCGACCTCTATATAGAAATAGAACGCAGGGTACCTCGATATATAGAAATAGAACAGCAGGATCTATCGGTATATAGAAATAACAGCAGCTACCGATAAGTCAGGATCGTACCTGGTATATGAAATAGAACAGCAGGATCGTACTCGGTATATAGAAATAGAACAGCAGGACGTACCTCGTATATAGAATAGAGCAGAGGATCGTACTGTAATAGAAATAGACAGCAGGATCGTACTCGTATATAGAATAGAGCAGCAGGATCGTACCTGGTATATAGAATAGAAACAGGATCGTACTGGTATATAAATAGACAGCAGGATCGTACTCGGTAAGAATAGAACAGCAGGATCGTTCCTTGGTATATAGAAATAGAGCAAGACTACTCGGTAATAGAAATAGACAGCAGGACGTACCTCGTATTAGAAATAGACACAATCGTACTCTTTAGAAAAGCAAGATTTCTCTATATAGAATAAGGAATAGAAAAAATAGAAGGACTACCTCGTATTAGAAATAGAAGCAGATGTCTCGTATTAGAAATAGAGCAGCAGGATCGTACCCGTTATAGAAATAGAAGACATTGGTATATGTGGGTTGTCTCGGATAATACGAGGATCTATTTTGTATTAAATGCAGCAGGTCTCTTGGTATATGTTGAGCACGTGTTTTATTGAATGAACGCGTCTCTCTTTGCTCGCTTCCTCGCATATAAAGAAAGTATATGTTTCCCATAAAATTGAAGCGGGATCGTACTCGGTATATAAATGAGAAAGGATCTTCTCGGTATTAGAAAAGAGATTGTCTGGTATAAAAATAAAAGATGTTTAATAAGCAGCTGGTTACCTTTGGATTAGAAATGACAAGATGTTCTGTATATAGGAATGACGGGTTCTCTATAGCACGACCGACTCATTTAAGAAATAACACGATCGCCACGATTAGGAACAGCAGATTTCAATATGAAATTGGCAGGGACGTCCTCGGTTTAATCAAGGATCGCCCCCCGGAATAGAATAGTCAGGCAGATTTACCTCATTTAATGACAGCAGGACCACCTCGGTAAATAGAAATAGAGCCAGCCAGGATCTACCGTCGTATATAGAAATAGAACAGTAGGATCGTACCTCAGTATATAGAAATAGAGCAGCAGGATTCTACCTCGGTATATAGAAATAGAGCAGCAGGATCCTACCTCGGTATATAGAAATAGAACAGCAGGATCGTACCTCGGTATATAGAAATAGAACAGCAGGATCGTACCTCGGTATATAGAAATAGAACAGCAGGATCGTACCTCGGTATATAGAAATAGAACAGACAGGATCGTACCTCGGTATATAGAAATAGAACAGCAAGATCGTACCTCGGTATATAGAAATAGAGCAGCAGATCGTACCTCGGTATATAGAATAGAACAGCAGGATCTTACCTCGGTATATAGAAATAGAGCAGAAGGATCCTACCTCGGTATATAGAAATAGAGCAGAAGGATCCTACCCTCGGTATATAGAAATAGAGCAGCAGGATCGTACCTCGGTATATAGAAATAGAGCAGCAGGATCGTACCTCGGTATATAGAAATAGAGCAGCAGGATCGTACCTCGGTATATAGAAATAGAGCAGCAGGATCGTACCTCGGTATATAGAAATAGAGCAGCAGGATCGTACCTCGGTATATAGAAATAGAGCAGCAGGATCGTACCTCGGTCTATAGAAATAGAGCAGCAGGATCGTACCTCGGTATATAGAAATAGAACAGCAGGATCGTACCTCGGTATATAGAAATAGAGCAGCAGGATCGTACCTCGGTATATAGAAATAGAACAGCAGGATCGTACCTCGGTATATAGAAATAGAGCAGCAGGATCGTACCTCGGTATATAGAAATAGAGCAGCAGGATCGTACCTCGGTATATAGAAATAGAGCAGCAGGATCGTACATCGGTATATAGAAATAGAACAGCAGGATCGTACCTCGGTATATAGAAATAGAACAGCAGGATCGTACCTCGGTATATAGAAATAGAGCAGAAGGATCTTACCTCGGTATATAGAAATAGAACAGCAGGATCGTACCTCGGCATATAGAAATAGAACAGCAGGATCGTACCTCGGTATATAGAAATAGAGCAGAAGGATCTTACCTCGGTATATAGAAATAGAGCAGCAGGATCGTACCTCGGTATATAGAAATAGAACAGCAGGACCGTACCTCGGTATATAGAAATAGAGCAGCAGGATCGTACCTCGATATATAGAAATAGAACAGCAGGATCGTACCTCGGTATATAGAAATAGAGCAGCAGGATCGTACCTCGGTATATAGAAATAGAACAGCAGGATCGTACATTGGTATATAGAAATAGAGCAGCAGGATTGTACCTCGGTATATAGAAATAGAGCAGCAGGATCGTACATTGGTATATAGAAATAGAACAGCAGGATCATACATTGGTATATAGAAATAGAGCAGCAGGATCGTACATTGGTATATAGAAATAGAACAGCAGGATCGTACATCGGTATATAGAAATAGAGCAGCAGGATCGTACCTCGGCATATAGAAATAGAACAGCAGGATCGTACCTCGGCATATAGAAATAGAACAGCAGGATCGTACCTCGGTATATAGAAATAGAGCAGAAGGATCTTACCTCGGTATATAGAAATAGAACAGCAGGATTGTACCTTGGTATATAGAAATAGAACAGCAGGATCGTACCTCGGTATATAGAAATAGAGCAGCAGGATCGTACCTCGGCATATAGAAATAGAACAGCAGGATCCTACCTCATATATATAGAAATAGAGCAGCAGGATCGTACCTCGGTATATAGAAATAGAACAGCAGGATTGTACCTCAGTATATAGAAATAGAGCAGCAGGATCGTACCTCGGTATATAGAAATAGAACAGCAGGATCGTACCTCGGTATATAGAAATAGAACAGCAGGATCGTACCTCGATATATAGAAATAGAGCAGCAGGATCCTACCTCGGTATATAGAAATAGAGCAGCAGGATCCTACCTCGGTATATAGAAATAGAACAGCAGGATCGTACCTCATTATATAGAAATAGAGCAGCAGGATTCTACCTCGGTATATAGAAATAGAGCAGCAGGATCCTACCTCGGTATATAGAAATAGAACAGCAGGATCGTACCTCGGTATATAGAAATAGAACAGCAGGATCGTACCTCGGTATATAGAAATAGAACAGCAGGATCGTACCTCGGTATATAGAAATAGAACAGCAAGATCGTACCTCGGTATATAGAAATAGAGCAGCAGGATCGTACATGGGTATATAGAAATAGAACAGCAGGATCGTACCTCGGTATATAGAAATAGAACAGCAGGATCGTACCTCGGTATATAGAAATAGAACAGCAAGATCGTACCTCGGTATATAGAAATAGAGCAGCAGGATCGTACCTCGGTATATAGAAATAGAGCAGCAGGACCGTACATCGGTATATAGAAATAGAGCAGCAGGATCATACCTCGGTATATAGAAATAGAGCAGCAGGACCGTACATCGGTATATAGAAATAGAGCAGCAGGATCGTACCTCGGTATATAGAAATAGAACAGCAGGATCGTACCTCGGTATATAGAAATAGAGCAGCAGGATCGTACCTCGGTATATAGAAATAGAACAGCAGGATCGTACCTCGGTATATAGAAATAGAGCAGCAGGATCCTACCTCGGTATATAGAAATAGAACAGCAGGATCGTACCTCGGTATATAGAAATAGAACAGCAGGATCGTACCTCGGTATATAGAAATAGAGCAGCAGGATCATACCTCGGTATATAGAAATAGAGCAGCAGGACCGTACATCGGTATATAGAAATAGAGCAGCAGGATCATACCTCGGTGTATAGAAATAGAACAGCAGGACCGTACCTCGGTATATAGAAATAGAGCAGCAGGATCATACCTCGGTGTATAGAAATAGAACAGCAGGATCGTACCTCGGTATATAGAAATAGAACAGCAGGATCGTACCTCGGTATATAGAAATAGAACAGCAGGATCGTACCTCGGTATATAGAAATAGAGCAGCAGGATCGTACCTCGGTATATAGAAATAGAACAGCAGGATCGTACCTCGGTATATAGAAATAGAGCAGCAGGATCCTACCTCGGCATATAGAAATAGAGCAGAAGGATCCTACCTCGGTATATAGAAATAGAGCAGCAGGATCGTACCTCGGTATATAGAAATAGAGCAGCAGGATCGTACCTCGGTATATAGAAATAGAGCAGCAGGATCGTACCTCGGTATATAGAAATAGAGCAGCAGGATCGTACCTCGGTATATAGAAATAGAGCAGCAGGATCGTACCTCGGTATATAGAAATAGAGCAGCAGGATCGTACCTCGGTATATAGAAATAGAGCAGCAGGATCGTACCTCGGTATATAGAAATAGAGCAGCAGGATCGTACCTCGGTATATAGAAATAGAGCAGCAGGATCGTACCTCGGTATATAGAAATAGAACAGCAGGATCGTACCTCGGTATATAGAAATAGAACAGCAGGATCGTACCTCGGTATATAGAAATAGAACAGCAGGATCGTACCTCGGTATATAGAAATAGAACAGCAGGATCGTACCTCGGTATATAGAAATAGAGCAGCAGGATCGTACCTCGGTATATAGAAATAGAGCAGCAGGATCGTACCTCGGTATATAGAAATAGAACAGCAGGATCGTACCTCGGTATATAGAAATAGAGCAGCAGGATCGTACCTCGGTATATAGAAATAGAGCAGCAGGATCGTACCTCGGTATATAGAAATAGAGCAGCAGGATCGTACCTCGGTATATAGAAATAGAGCAGCAGGATCGTACCTCGGTATATAGAAATAGAACAGCAGGATCGTACCTCGGTATATAGAAATAGAACAGCAGGATCGTACCTCGGTATATAGAAATAGAGCAGCAGGATCGTACCTCGGTATATAGAAATAGAGCAGCAGGATCGTACCTCGGTATATAGAAATAGAGCAGCAGGATCGTACCTCGGTATATAGAAATAGAGCAGCAGGATCATACCTCGGTATATAGAAATAGAGCAGCAGGATCGTACCTCGGTATATAGAAATAGAGCAGCAGGATCGTACCTCGGTATATAGAAATAGAGCAGCAGGATCGTACCTCGGTATATAGAAATAGAGCAGCAGGATCGTACCTCGGTATATAGAAATATAGTAGCAGGACCGTACATCGGTATATAGAAATAGAGCAGCAGGATCGTACCTCGGTGTATAGAAATAGAACAGCAGGATCGTACCTCGGTATATAGAAATAGAACAGCAGGATCGTACCTCGGTATATAGAAATAGAACAGCAGGATCGTACCTCGGTATATAGAAATAGAGCAGCAGGATCGTACCTCTGTATATAGAAATAGAACAGCAGGATCGTACCTCGGTGTATAGAAATAGAACAGCAGGATCGTACCTCGGTATATAGAAATAGAACAGCAGGATCGTACCTCGGTATATAGAAATAGAACAGCAGGATCGTACCTCGGTATATAGAAATAGAGCAGCAGGATCGTACCTCTGTATATAGAAATAGAACAGCAGGATCGTACCTCGGTATATAGAAATAGAGCAGAAGGATCCTACCTCGGTATATAGAAATAGAGCAGAAGGATCCTACCTCGGTATATAGAAATAGAGCAGCAGGATCGTACCTCGGTATATAGAAATAGAGCAGCAGGATCGTACCTCGGTATATAGAAATAGAACAGCAGGATCGTACCTCGGTATATAGAAATAGAACAGCAGGATCGTACCTCGGTATATAGAAATAGAACAGCAGGATCGTACCTCGGTATATAGAAATAGAGCAGCAGGATCGTACCTCGGTATATAGAAATAGAACAGCAGGATCGTACCTCGGTATATAGAAATAGAGCAGCAGGATCGTACCTCGGTATATAGAAATAGAGCAGCAGGATCGTACATTGGTATATAGAAATAGAACAGCAGGATCGTACCTCGGTATATAGAAATAGAGCAGCAGGATCGTACCTCGGTATATAGAAATAGAACAGCAGGATCGTACCTCGGTATATAGAAATAGAGCAGCAGGATCGTACCTCGGTATATAGAAATAGAACAGCAGGATCGTACCTCGGTATATAGAAATAGAGCAGCAGGATCGTACCTCGGTATATAGAAATAGAGCAGCAGGATCGTACCTCGGTATATAGAAATAGAGCAGCAGGATCGTACCTCGGTATATAGAAATAGAACAGCAGGATCGTACCTCGGTATATAGAAATAGAGCAGCAGGATCGTACCTCGGTATATAGAAATAGAGCAGCAGGATCTTACCTCGATATATAGAAATAGAACAGCAGGATCGTACCTCGGTATATAGAAATAGAGCAGCAGGATCGTACCTCGGTATATAGAAATAGAGCAGACGGATAGTTTAGTGATGGCTTGGTCAGAGATATTTCTGGAGGTTTCCTCTCCATCAGTTTCTGTACTTCCTGTCAGGGACCAGTGGGCGGAGCTCAGGGTTCGGTCTGAGGCTGATCCAGAGGTGACCACCGGTGTTTTATCCTGGAATGTGACCCGCTCCCTGGCTTCTCCTCTGGGCGGCTGCTCTGGCTCCGCCTTCTTCTCCCTCTCAGCTCTTTGGTTTCATTTATTGTTTCACAGGAAATTGTTTTATAGGATTTATCTCCATGGAAACGTTGGTTACTCCGTCTGCTGGGAATCCTAGGATCAAACTATCTGGATGTTTTTATCCAATGGTTGGAAAATAGATGATGCCTTTTCTATCTGTGTAGTTTGAGGGACCAGAAGTTTGATCACTGAAAGTAATAAATCATTAATTATTTAAGATGCTTTAATTGGACAGCAGACTCTGGATTATCCCATTTTCTGAAGAGGGCTTCTGTCCAGACAATGTGAGCAGTCAGTATGTTCCTGTAGTCCTCAACCCTCCAGGACTGACCTGTGGTTCACTCCATCCATCCGCCCACCGACCCAGAGCTGCATTCCTGTGAAGAAAATCATCCCACAGGATGATGCTGCCACCGCCAGTTTGGCCAGGGAAGCTGTTGAAGTCAGATATTCAAAGGTGGAGAATTCTGTTCGACAGGATGCTTCTCCCATCAGTTCCCGGTTCTGGTCTGATTCAGGTTTGTTGGGGCAGGGATGGAGGAGGCGCCCCCCCCCTCCAGGACAGACATGGAGGACATGCTGATGCTGGCACAGAGCGGCAGCATTTTTACCAGTCAGTTTCCTCTCAAGTGTTCCATCTACCTGCGATGGACTGGCGACCTGTCCCGCCCCTTGCCCGTAGACAGCTGGAGATAGACAGCAACACCTCCTGTAAATGACCCGTAACTGACCTTTAACTGACCCGTAACTGACCCGTCACTGACCCGTAACTGACCTTTAACTGACCCGTCACTGACCCGTAACTGACCTTTAACTGACCCGTAACTGACCTGTCACTGACCCTTAACTGACCTTTAACTGACCCGTAACTGACCTTTAACTGACCCGTAACTGACCCGTCACTGACCCGTAACTGACCTTTAACTGACCCGTAACTGACCCGTCACTGACCCGTAACTGACCTTTAAGTGACCCGTAACTGACCCGTCACTGACCCTTAACTGACCTTTAACTGACCCGTAACTGACCTGTCACTGACCCGTAACTGACCTTTAACTGACCCGTAACTGACCCGTCACTGACCCGTAACTGACCTTTAACTGACCCGTAACTGACCTGTCACTGACCCTTAACTGACCTTTAACTGACCCGTAACTGACCCGTCACTGACCTTTAACTGACCCGTAACTGACCCGTCACTGACCCGTAACTGACCCGTCACTGACCTTTAACTGATCCGTAACTGACCCGTAACTGACCTTTAACTGACCCGTAACTGACCCGTCACTGACCTGTAACTGACCTTTAACTGACCCGTCACTGACCAGTAACTGACCAGTAACTGACCCATAACTGACCCGTAACTGACCCGTAAGTGACCTTTAACTGACCAGTAACTGACCCGTCACTGACCCATAAATGACCCGTCACTGACCCATAAATGACCTGTAACCGACCCATAAACGACCCATAACTGACCAATAACCGACCAATAAACGACCCATAACTGACCCATAACTGACCAATAACCGACCAATAAACGACCCATAACTGACCCATAACTGACCAATAACCGACCCATAAACGACCCATAACTCACCCATAACTGACCAATAACCGACCCATAACTGACCAATAACCGACCCATAAACGACCAATAACTGACCAATAACCGACCCATAACTGACCAATAACCGACCCATAAACGACCAATAACTGACCAATAACCGACCCATAAACGACCCATAACTGACCCATAACTGACCAATAACCGACCCATAAACGACCCATAACTCACCCATAACTGACCAATAACCGACCCATAAACGACCCATAACTGACCAATAACCGACCCATAACTGACCAATAACCGACCCATAAACGACCAATAACTGACCAATAACCGACCCATAAACGACCAATAACTGACCAATAACCGACCCATAAATTACCCATAACTGACCCATAACTGACCCATAACTGACCAATAACCGACCCATAAACGACCCATAACTGACCCATAACTGACCAATAACCGACCCATAACTGACCCATAACTGACCAATAACTGACCAATAACCGACCCATAAACGACCCATAACTGACCCATAACTGACCCATAACTGACCAATAACCGACCCATAAATGACCTATAACTGACCAATAAACGACCCATAACTGACCAATAACTGACCAATAACCGACCCATAAACGACCCATAACTGACCCATAACTGACCAATAACCGACCCATAACTGACCAATAACTGACCAATAACCGACCCATAAACGACCCATAACTGACCAATAACTGACCAATAACCGACCCATAAACGACCCATAACTGACCCATAACTGACCCATAACTGACCAATAACCGACCCATAAACGACCCATAACTGACCCATAACTGACCAATAAACGACCAATAAACGACCCATAACTGACCAATAACCGACCCATAACTGACCAATAACTGACCAATAACCGACCCATAAACGACCCATAACTGACCAATAACTGACCAATAACCGACCCATAAACGACCCATAACTGACCCATAACTGACCCATAACTGACCAATAACCGACCCATAAACGACCCATAACTGACCCATAACTGACCAATAACCGACCAATAAACGACCAATAAACGACCCATAACTGACCCATAACTGACCCGTCACTGACCCATAACTGACCCATAACTGGGAAGGAAGCTGGTTTCTAAAGTTCTCCAGCAGTAAAGAAACCATCACAACATGCACGTTTTCTTCAGCGTTCACACTGAGGGGATAGAGGTTGTTTCTGCCCACCCTCGCCGGGTGCAGAGTGAACACTGACACCTGGAATAGTTGGATAAAATGCACAACATCTTTCCTTATTTTAACTGTTTGATAACTTTGGTTTCATCTTTTGGAAGGTGTGTGTCCTCCAGTCAAAGGGCGTAGTGATGAACATGGTGGTGGTGGTGTAATGGTTGGGGCTTCTCTTTGTGATGTTTGTCTGTATAATTATATCAGATTAAAATGGCTCCCTTACCCATAAAATCCTAAAATGAACCGATTCTATAAATGTTCTGCTGAAGCATCTTTTTTATTCAGTTTTCTTCATTTTCTCTCCTCAGTGAAAACAAAACAAAGAACGTTAAAGTTCAGAGATGTTTAGCCGGTTTGAACAGTTGAGCTAAAATGATTGCGCTGTTCTCAATGAGGAGTTAGAGGAGTTAGAGGAGTTAGAGGAGTTAGATGAGTTAGAGGAGTTAGAGGAGTTAGAGGAGTTAGAGGAGTTAGATGAGTTAGAGGAGTTAGAGGAGTTAGAGGAGTTAGAGGAGTTAGAGGAGTTAGAGGAGTTAGATGAGTTAGAGGAGTTAGAGGAGTTAGAGGAGTTAGAGGAGTTAGATGAGTTAGAGGAGTTAGAGGAGTTAGAGGAGTTAGATGAGTTAGAGGAGTTAGAGGAGTTAGATGAGTTAGAGGAGTTAGAGGAGTTAGATGAGTTAGATGAGTTAGAGGAGTTAGAGGAGTTAGAGGAGTTAGAGCAGTTAGAGGAGTTAGAGGAGTTAGAGGAGTTAGAGGAGTTAGATGAGTTAGAGGAGTTAGAGGAGTTAGAGGAGTTAGAGGAGTTAGAGGAGTTAGATGAGTTAGAGGAGTTAGAGGAGTTAGAGGAGTTAGAGGAGTTAGATGAGTTAGAGGAGTTAGAGGAGTTAGAGGAGTTAGAGGAGTTAGATGAGTTAGAGGAGTTAGAGCAGTTAGAGGAGTTAGATGAGTTAGAGGAGTTAGAGGAGTTAGAGCAGTTAGAGGAGTTAGAGGAGTTAGATGAGTTAGAGGAGTTAGAGGAGTTAGAGGAGTTAGAGGAGTTAGAGGAGTTAGATGAGTTAGAGGAGTTAGAGGAGTTAGAGGAGTTAGAGGAGTTAGAGGAGTTAGAGGAGAGCAAAAAGGTTTCAGATCATGAAAACATGCATCAGGGCTCAGAATGCAGATCTGCAGAGAACAGACTCAACAGGGAATCATGGGAGGAACCGTCAGCATCATGCTTTGCAGCCACTGCTGGTCAGATGGAAGAGAGGTTATTGTTAATGAGACGCAAAATAAATATTCATTATTAGATTTATAGTAATAATTAGGAAAGGTTTCAATGGGATGTAGAAATAAATAAATGAACTTTGTGTCAAACAGTGGATCAGCCCGTTGCTCTCAGCATTCGTCCACATTTACTTCCTGGTTACCTGCTGCTCTGGAAGCTCGTTTTAATGCTGCTTCTCTGTTTTCTGTTCCTCTCGTCTCATCCAGGTGTGAAGCAGACATCCAGCCCATCGTTGATGCATGTTTCTTTATCACACCGTCTGCTGCTGTTGCTTTCTGGCCCCTGGTTGAGTCTAAAGCTGAGCTTTTTCCCTGATCCAGGAGGAAAACCTGAGCTCCTGCTTCAGTGTGGGCGGTCAGCACCGTCTGGATGCTGCAGGGATGCTCCTGTAGCACCTCCCCAAACCCTGCAGACTGCTCCTCACACCTTATTCAGTCTGGTCTTTCACAATCAGCTGAACATCAATCATTTCACTAAAAACTCAGCAGCTGGAGGTTTTATCTGTTTCAATAAATGCTTTTTTGGTCTTTTTTCCTTTCATTTAATTCAGTTTATTTATATAATTAGTCGAAGGTCATCTTTAATTCAACAGTTTGATCAGTTTCCAGCTGGTTGCATCCAGTCATTGAGGAGAAGCAGCACCTTCTGAGGACCACCTCCTGTCTCCAGCTGCTCGTACCGCTTCTCCTCCATAAAGAGCAACATGTCGTCTTCCAAACGTCGCTGGAAGTTATTTCTATCTGCAGCACCGGGGGTCAGTTACTCCCCCATCCCTGGAAGAGATGCAGGCATCTGTTGATGACCAGACCTTTGACAGCAGGTCTATGCATGTCTCAGATGTTCTTCTCTGCTTCGTTTTTCTGCAGAACTCGCTGACATCCAATCAGTCGGGTTTAGATGGAAAAGAACCCAAACCTGGATTGATCCTCCTGTCAGCCTTTATGAAGCAGTAACAACATCCCGACCTTGATTTATCAAAGTTTCCAAACATGCATCCAAACATTGAAATAGCAGAGAGGCGGAATCCCCACCGGGTATTAGCCTAGAAGAGGCTCCGCCCCCTTTAGAGATGCATCCATTAGCACCAGCAGAGTCCCTCAGTGGCTGCAGCTGTGGTCTCCTGCTCAGGGTCAGTCTGGATATCTGGAGACTTATAATATGCATGTCTTTACTGTCATTAAAACAAAGAGCTGGTGTGTGGTGGAGCTTATCTCATGCAGGCCGATCCTCAGGGGGACGTAAACACAGGCTGATAGCAGAGAAGATCCTGGGTTTTATTAACCCACAGTCAGACCTGCAGATCTCACATCTCAGATCAGTTAGGAGGTTCATTGTTAGTTAAACTCGGTCAGTTTGTTTTGTTCTTTCTTTTCCTGCTGCTTCAGAGCACTATGTCGTTCATTAGTGGGTCTGTGGTTTGCTGCATGGAGGCACAGTTAGCCAACAGCTCTGCTGCCTTTGCAGAACAAGCTTCTTTCTATTGTTCAACATGTCTGGCTGGATCTCAGTGGCCCTCTAAAAACATGCCTGTTACAGTCAGTCTGCAGGGGGCTGCATGGCGTCTGTTCTGGACTGCTCATCCATCCATGTTGTATTCCGCCTGCCTTTCTGCAGCCGGCTTGGTGTTTCAGATGAGAAAATAAAGCCTGGTTCTGCTGGAGGTTTCTTCCTGTTCAAAGGGGGTTTTCCTCTCCACTGTCACTACCAGCATGCTTAGTGTGAGGGATTGCTGAAGAGTCAATAACAACAAGTGAATGTTGTGACCCAGAAGGAGCATGTCTTTGAGTCAATGACAGGATGTCATCAGTCAGCTGATTTTCCAAACCATCTGTCTGCATCGTCTCTATAAAACACCTGGAGATAAACGAACAGAAAAAAGGAAAAACTAAATTGAATTGAATTAAATTGAAGATAAAAGTTTTCCAATGTTTTACTAATTCTGGGCTATGAGGCAGTCAGACTGTGCTGTTATAGCTATCATAAGGATTCTGGCTAAAATACTAACATCAAACGCTAAAATCTGGAATCCTGAGCAATAAAACATGAATGTTAGTCAGAGGATTCAGATCTGGATGTTCACTAAATGATGAAATGCTAATTATGAAGCATTCACTGCGTTTAGGAAATGGTGACTGCACCTTTAAATAACCATAGTTGTTTGGTTCACTTTTTGTTGTTAATGAAACTTGAATACCTCAATTAAATGTGCAAAGACTGAAGAAATTCAAAGTGAGAAATCCAAACAGTTCAAATGTTTTATGCACCATTGCACACATTTGTACAATAAAGCAGCTGTTTTTCCTGTAAACTTGGAGCTGAAGGCATCAATAATTTAAGATTTGGGTTCTTATGCTACGTTCACACCTAAAGCAGCAGAAGCAGCTGGTTTCCATGCAAAGTCAATGGTTGAAGTGCATCAAGACACATCAACAGGTCATGCAGAGTCTAGAGCATCAGGAGCAGCAGGAGCAGCAGGAGCAGCAGGAGCAGTAGGATCAGTAGGAGCAGTAGGAGCAGCAGGAGCAGCAGGAGCAGCAGGAGCAGTAGGATCAGTAGGAGCAGTAGGAGCAGCAGGAGCAGCAGGAGCAGTAGGAGCAGCAGGAGCAGTAGGATCAGTAGGAGCAGTAGGAGCAGCAGGAGCAGCAGGAGCAGCAGGAGCAGTAGGATCAGTAGGAGCAGTAGGAGCAGCAGGAGCAGCAGGAGCAGTAGGAGCAGTAGGAGCAGCAGGAGCAGCAGGAGCAGCAGGAGCAGTAGGATCAGTAGGAGCAGTAGGAGCAGCAGGAGCAGCAGGAGCAGTAGGAGCAGTAGGAGCAGCAGGAGCAGCAGGAGCAGCAGGAGCAGCAGGAGCAGCAGGAGCAGCAGGAGCAGCAGGAGCAGTAGGAGCAACGCATCATGAGCTTCTGAGCATCTGAGGCGTTTCACTAGCAGCAGCTGCTGGAGTTAGAAAAATGTAACTTTAGCTGCTGGACATCAACCAATGAGAGAAGCTGATCTGGGAGCTGGCAGGGAGTCAGACGCAGCACTGCTGATGCAGAGCGCTATGATCACTCCTCTGAAACAGTTTATTAACGCCTAAATTAACTTCAAATGATCTGATGGTTTAAGTTGCCACCCGCTGTCCTCAGTGCCTCTTTATCACCAGACCTGAAAGCTGAGTTTGGTGCTTTTAGCGATTTCTGAACCTCTCCATTTATCCAGGGTGGTTGGTTGGCCCGGGTGGTGATGTTCCTTTTGATGCTGACGTCCTCAATGCATTTGTTGATGTAGGCTGACACAGTCATGGCATACTCATCAATATTTAATAAGTTGTCATATGTTGCTGCAGCCTTGAAGATGTTCCAGTCAGAGCATTCAAACAGTCTTGGAGTGTTTCCATGGCCCCCTCAGACCACACTCTGACCTCTTTAACTGTCGGTTTAGCTCCAGCAGGCGTTGGCGACTATAGATGCAGGTTTGAAGTCTAGTTTTATTGTGTGAAATTGTCAAGAGGAGCTGTTCTTGGCCGCTGCCTTGAGTGCTGCCATGGTAACCCTGTCTAAGGCAGAAATCTCTGCAGGAGGAGAACACAGGTTAGTGACCATGTCAATCTGACTGAGGATGCTTATGAACGTGTGAGTCACTAACCTGGTCTTATAGGTCAGTCCGAGCAGAGGGGAAGAGGCAGCTCGGCTGCCAACACCACACGGTCAGAAGCCGATGTTTTGAAGACAGAGAACAGGCAGGAGAGCAGAACTGAGCAGATAAGGGAAGGCAGGATAATCCAGAGGGCGATGCCAAAGCCGTTGTCACTAAAGGGAAATCCAGGACGGAGTCAGGAATCCTTTCCAGGTTCAGTACATAGTCAGAATCCAGAAGGAGTCTGTAGACAGGTCAGGCAAACAGATCAGAACAAGAACAGACAGGCTCAGAGGTCCAAAGGCAGAATGGGTCAGGTAATCAGAAAATGCAGGAATGCTAGAAGACTCTCACCAAGGGCTGGAATAATCAGGCACAGATGACTGGAAGAAGGCTGGTTAAATAGAGGCAGAAGCAGGAGGATCAAATGAATGGTAATGAGGACTCGGTGGAGCTAGGCAGGTGACTGAAATGAGTATTCAGACCAGTTATCAGTGCCAAGATCATGACAATCTGGTTAAACTGCTGCTTAAGGATGCAGTAGGAGATCTTGGAAAAACCGTTCCAGCGAGCTATAATGTTGAACATACACAACCATGCCTCCCTTCAGACCATCCCTCCAAACCACGCCTTCAAAACACATGAATGCACATCCTGTCTGCCGCAGGAGCAGCGCTGATGATGCAGAGCGCTATGAGCAATCCTCTGAAACTGGTTATTGATGCTCATGGCTCTACAGCATCAAACATGAAGCAGGACGCGTGTTTCTGCTGCTTTAGGTGTGAACGTAGCATAGCAGTGGCTAGCTTCCAGTCATGGCGTCGTTCATTGTCAGGGTTCGCGCATGGGGGGAGGGACAAGCGGACGGCCGTGATTGACGTGTCAGGAACCAATCGTGTACAACAGACCGTGTTTTGTGATTGGTTGGGGTTATTCATTGATTTCTCGCTGTAGCGGGGGCCAATTATTTTAGTTTCACTTCCAGACCTTTTATTTCACTGCTTGCTAAGCGGCTCTGGGCAGATCTTTAAGCCACATGGGAAAAAATGTGTCAGAAAAGAGGAAAGATCTCCTACTGCAGCTTTAAGCTGCCACATTTGTCTGCTGATCCACAAATGATCTCTCCAGTTTTATCGTGATCTTCTGCTTGGAATGACAGTCCAATTGGTTCTCTGAACAGAGGTCAAAGGTCATTAAACTTTTAAGATCAATTTAGGAACTTTTAGTTTTCTTTTCTTTCTACTTTTCCTTTATTTGACATGATTAGCTCCCACAAAGACATGAATGACTCTGATGTCCATAGTTCATCTCCAACACATCAAGGACTTGATGAATCTTCTGTCACCATAGAAACAGACCTTCTGCTGTGATCCGGTGGTCTCTATAAACGCCACATGGAGGAGGGTCTCCTGGAGGCGGAGGTACCGCTGAGCGCCTGCTGTAGGATTCAGCAGATTCAACTGGAGACAAGCAGGAAACAACCACAGTCTCCGTCCGCCATCCTCATCCCACACTCACACAACTACACGTTACTATGGAAACGGCTACCCTCACTCTTCTCTCCCACTTCCCATCGTTTCCCTCCTTAGTCACTATTTATTCAACCCCCCCAAACAAGTTGTTAGATTTCCCGTCTATCTGACGATCTACCGGCTGAAGGCAAAAGTCAAACTGGAATAAGAAGCAGCTAATGGAGGGAAAAGAGAGGATTGGAGCGAGGCGGCGGCGGTGCAGACGCCGCTGCATCAGAATCGTCTGCTGGACTCTGATATCCTGAGAGGCGGATCAGTCAGCTGGAATCATGGTCTGCATGATAAACAGGGATTGTTTCCTTTAAATAAGACCTCAGAAAGATGCTTTTATTTATGGTCTAACTAGTTATTTCGGTTATAATGATGCAGTAACACTATAAGCGCAGCAGCAGAGGTGGGAAATACTAAAGTACACTATACTTCCTTACCTTCAATAAGTAGAAATATTGGCTATCTATACTTTAGTGGGGAAATTATTTTAAGACTTTTTCCTTCTACTCCTTCATTTTAGAAATAGACTCTTTAGTTTTGTTTCATTTAAGCTCATTTTCATTATGGCCTGTTGGTATTAAAAAAAAAAAAAGTTTCATCCAGAAAATTAATTTCTTTGTGGTTGGACTCGGTGCTGCCCCAACTTGTTGCTAATCCACAAACCAAAATAAATAGTTCATCATGATGATGCAAAGGTAAATGTGATGCTGTTACTTTCAGTTATAAAACTAAGAAAATAAAGTCTAAGGAAGTTTTCATCCAGATTTATAGAAAAATGTTCCTTTAATAGAGTAGAGCACTTTATCCTGCTTTACTTTTACTTTTATACTTCAAGTAGTTTTAAAAATGGAAATGTATAATTTTACTGGAGAACAGCAAGATTTATAGGGGAATATTAAATATAAAGTTTTTTGACAGCAGTGTTTTTCACCAAATGGTTTCCATAAAGAAAGAAGCAGTTTAAGGTTATTTTACTTTAGTCCCACTGATGGTTTCTGATCTGCTGCATCTCCTGCGCAGCAGCTGGGGGCTTCTTCTCCCCTTCTGTCCAGTTTAGAGCTTTTATTGCCTTATTTTAGTGGAACGTTCATGTTTTAAACCATCCGTTTGTTCCATACCTGCTTTATTTATTCAGTTTTAACCAAACCAGAGAACTAACTGTTCAACAACTGTTAGAATGATGTTATACAGGAGGAATCCTAAAAATTACCCGGTGGATGTGAGGAAAGAGCTGAGCTGTAAGCTTTTATTAGACTGAACGCTTTGATCACCTCCTCGTTACTTACACCACATTTTCACTTCTTATCATCTAGATTGGAATCATCTTTTCCTGATTCATCATATTTTTACTCCTTTGAAGTGACTCAAGGATAAAAAGCCACATTGCTAACTAGAGCTCCCTCAGTCGCTGTCATTTTATCCACGCACCATTTCTCACCAATTATTCACCATCGCTTATCTCTGGGGTCCAATGTGCTGTATGAAAAATAACCACATTCTTCACTATTTTAACTTCTGTGATACAGAATTTATACGCCTGTATTAAACCTAAGCTGAGCGGAGCGGCGTCTGCGGTTCAAAGCAGTGAGGAACGATCCGATCTTTATGTTGGAGAAACCAGAGTCAATGAGTCGATGCAATCAGCTGGTTTTCCTTAGATAGAAAACTTTGAATCAAAAATTGTGTTTCTGTCATTTTCTATTCTAGATGCTGCTCACACCAGGTTAGATGCAGATTTCATTATGTAGGTCTATATAAATTAGATTGAATGTGTTAATAAACAGGCAGCAACAGGAAGTGTTCTACAGCAGTTTCTGAGTCGTCCTCCTTCAGTTTAGGCATAAAAACGTTTTAATCAGTTTTTCTCCTTTTCTTTACCTCACAGCTAAAACCTTTGATGGTTTTTACTTGCAGACTGACACACATTCATATTTAACTATCAGGAAATCTACTTCTGCTTCTTAAAATCTTTGACGGAAGAAAATCTGAAAGGTGTGGCATGCATTTATCTGCAGCTTACATCCATCTGACTTTTAAACATTTACATAATTTGACTTCCTGCTCTTCACAAAGCAGCTAGAGCTCAGTGGAAGGATGTGCAGATGATGTCCTGTGACCGAGCCTGAAATGAACTGGTTTGGCCTCCAGCCTCTGAGGCCACAGCTGGTTTATACTGGTTAAAACGTTTTTATGCCTAAACTGAAGGAGGACGACTCAGAAACTGCTGTAGAACGCTTCCTGTTGCTGCCTGTTTATTATCACATTTAATCTACATAATGAAATCTGTATCTGACCTGGTGTGAGCAGCATCTAGAATAGAAAATGACAGAAACACAAACAGCCAATCATCTCACTGATGGTCTCTTTTATTTAACGCCCAGCTGCAAATCTGATTAACTGAATAATTGATTCTTTTTCACTGTTTGCATCCAGTTTAAACTCATTACATCACATTAATATGAAAATGTTCCTTTAACTTTGTAAAAATGATACGTTTATGTGCAGTTTATTTTTAAAGGAAAAGTTTAGTCAGCAGGAATAATCAATATATCATTATTTAAACCTATAACTGGGAGCAGCCATCTTTGCCCAAATATAGTAGCCCCTCCCTCCTGCCATCTTCCAGCAGTGACGTCACGGTGCGGTAAGCCTAGCGCCATTCTCCCCGCTTTCCAAGCTAAATCAATGGGAACTACTAGACACATCTGCAATCAACAACAATTATTGACGATTTCCAGAGGACTTCACCATTGAAATTCACCAGAGCTATAGTGAAACTGACAATGCCCACGTGCATGGCAGCTGGATGCTGGAATACATCGGGTAAAAGTGAAAAAAAGAGTTATTCCACCTTTCTGATTCCTGATCCTCCACGGACGGGTTGGTCGTTGGATCGCCAACTTGAAGAGGGAGGATTTGCCATCGAACTTCTGGCCAGAGAAAAAACCCGTAATATGTAGCCAACATTTGGAAGAAGAATGTTTTCAAGATGACTTGGATAATAGCGCGTTGTGACAAACACCAGATACAGCACTGGGACTTGATCAACAGCCGATACCGCACCGTGACAATGTCACTAACCAGTAGGTGGCAGTAGTGTTCTTTGACAGACATGGATGCCTCCAGTAAAGCACATTCACATGAAAATTACTCTGAATTAAAAACACTGATCATTTATTGAACAGGATGGAATCATTTCAGATTTAAAGAACTTTCAGAAGTTTGAATTCTGAATATGAGCGACTTTTCCTTTAAGCTAGGTCTAATCTTTGGACTGAATGATGTTTGTCTAAATATGAACAATGACATAATCGACAGAATCCAAAGCATATTTTTCAGCAGAAATGATGATCTCAGAAGTGATGGCGAAACATTTTGCTTTATCAGTCTCTGCAGTAAACTTCACCTTCCTGTGAAATATCAGTGAAAACCTTTTCCTGATACCTGCCTGGTCTCTTCCTGCAACAGAAGTTCTAATTTCTCCATATCTGTAAAGACCCTCCATCATTCTCCCTGCTGCTGGCCTCTGGTCCATCCCGCCTTCTCTTATGTCAATGAAAATATGGAAATCAAAAATTTGCAACAGCATTAGGAAAAGTAAACATTGCTTTGTAATTTAACCTGACACTAAATGTTAACCCTATGTACTTTTTTCTCAGCTAGTTTTATTCTTTAAGCACATTTGCAGACTGCATGGTGGACTCTGCTGCTGACCTCTGGTCTCCTAGCTCACCCTGATCTTTCTATCATCGCAATAAACATAAAAATCTTGAAAGCTTTTTTTTTTTTGAGAATTAGGAAGAGAAATCAGTTTTATTCCGTTGATATTTTTTATTCTCTTTTGTATCTATGCTTCTTTTTCTATGTCTGCTTCTGTCTCCTTGAACCCCAGTGGGCCTCAGCAGATGGCCGCTCACACTGAGCCTGGTTCTGCTGGAGGTTTCTTCCTGTTCAAAGGGAGTTTTTCCTCTCCACTGTCGCTACAAGCATGCTTAGTGTGAGGGATTGCTGAAGAGTCAATGAGTCGATGCAATCAGCTGGTTTTCCTTAGATAGAAAACTTTGAATCAATCTGACTGGATGATCTGGTGAACTGGAAAGTGACCTGAGATGACATGATGGGAATTGGAGCTATAGAAATACACTGAATAGAATTGAACAAAATGCTTTAACAGTTCCAGGTTTGCTGGTGTGTGCTGGTGTGTGCTGCTCCTTGGCAGGTGGTTGGATCCACCTGGAGCTCGTCTGGAGGCGGTTTTCCTGTGGCAGCTGCCTTCCAGGAGCCAGTAGATTATTGCAGAGACCAATGAACCTCTGCTGTCATTGGTTCTTAGTTCACTCTTTTGGCCCTCATGTCCCTCCGTCGTCGGACTAAACTCGCCCCCACTTCCTCGCCGCCTTGGCCGTATCTAGACCCACAGCGTGTAGCTCAGACCACGCTTCAATATTGAGCATAAATCAAAAATGTCTGCATCAAGCTCACTGCAACACACTGCTGTAAGAGTATAACCAGGAAGCGAGGTAGGAGGGCAAAATAGGTTTAGCGCCACCGCAGCACGGGAGGGAGAATTACGCCCAGGAGCAAATGGATAAAAATAGACCGGAGGGAAAAAAAACATGAATCGATTATCTTGTGGACGTGTCGATGCATCGATACAAAACAATTATTTACACCCCTAGTAAGTAGTGATGGAAATGTTGAAGCGTGAACCAATGAACCAATCTGACACAATTGAATGTTCAGAATGGCGCCATCTGCTGGAGTCTATCAGAACTGCAGTTGAGAGGAAATATCAGCATAATTTCACCACTGAACTTGATTGTTCCATAATAATAATAATAGTAGTATTGAAAATAATAGAAATAGTAGTGGTGGGGTTAGATCTTTTTTTAAAATCTAGATTAATTTTACTGTAATTTCGGAATGAATCTAGATTAAAATGGCTCATCTGAATCCTGTCAAAGGCGGGTTGTTATAAGAGTAGCTTTAAGGCATAGAGCGGTGCGCATGTGCAGGCGTGACGTATGCGTGGTAGAGCGAGAGAGAGCGAGTGCAATGGTGAATGGCAGCAACAGCTAAACTGGTTAGCAGAAGCTAAGAGAGAGTTAGCATGTACCGTTTATGTCACAGGGGAAGGTAAATAAAGGTCGTCACTTCTGAAGGACCAGGTGGAGCCTCAGTGTGAGCTGTTCGCTAACTGCTGCAGATAAAGTAAAGGGGTTAGCACGAAGTTTGAGTCAACTTCAGCCCTGGAGGAAACTCTCCCCTGTGCTTCTGGGTCTATCAGGGTCACCAGTTTGTTTCCTAAATAATAAAAGTCATTAGACAGGTTTCTCAGGCCAGGTGACGCGTTTGACCAGGGGTTCATGTCCTGTTTCCAAAATTAATCACAAACTGCTTTAGAAAGTTTTTCTACTATAACTGCTGATGAAAATAAATAATATTCAATAAGATGTATTTGTGTTTGATAAATGTTTATTCAGCTAAACATCAATTCTGAACCGTAGTCCTACATAATAGGTCCTGATAAACAGTTTACGGTCAGTATCTCTATGTCAGTTTATTTGATCCTTTGTCCATCAGTCACTGCGTCAGACCTACTGTGGGGCGACGGCGTTTGAGGATAAAATCTGTGTTCATAACGTCTCCTGTGATGTTTAGGTTTAAAAAATGCATCATATAAAATGAAATAGGCTAAATAAATACCACAGAAGCTACCTTTTCTAAAAGCGTCCCACTTTACCCACATTTACCAACCAAACCATCAAGAAGCAAAGAAAAGGTGTGTCTTGGTAGTGCAGTGGTTAGCGCAGTGGTTAGCGTACTCCAACCATGTAAGGAGGCCGACGCGGGTTCCAATCTGTCTGTCATCCCCCTTTTCCTGTCAGCCTTCTGTCCATAAAAACAAACCAGTAGTGCCTTAAAAAACAAAAAAAGCAGCAAACATAATGTTTGGGAACCATTCTTAGTGTTGTGGGAAAATGAAAGTTATGTAACCTAAAGCGAAGGAGTGCATTTCCCTGCTGGCATCGATGAGGCGTACAGGAACACCAGCATCGGCTAAGGGATGCTCTGCATTGAACACGGTGCAAACAGCTTCAGTGTTGTCGAGGTTTCCTTTGTGAAGCTTCTTAAAAATGATTTTTCTCTGAAGCAAACGGCTTTACAGCTGCATCCATGTCAGCAGGTCACCTTGGATGTGCTTATTTCACAGAAGGCCTGCAGGTTCCCATCTTTGAGTAAAACTTTAAATGGGAAAATCTTCCCATTCTGATGCAATTTAAATCCTTAGTAGGATTGAATTATTAGAATTTACTGTGAAGCTTGACAGGAAGTGTGACGTAACGAGGTCATGTGACCAGGATGCGCTCATCGTCTGCTTCAGAAAGGTGGAAGCGTTCTGGATATTCAGTTCTTCCTTCCACCAAACTTGCCTCTCATCTCTTTCTGCGTTTTCCTTGTTCCTGATTCCAGCTTCCTGTTTGCGAACCGCCTGGTTTTAATCTGTCTCCTGGTTCTGACTGATTTCAGATTCAACTTAGATCATGACAGCGATCAGTAACGTCTGCATGGCCCTGAACACATCTGCTTTATGAGCTCGCTTTGCTGGGAGCCATTTTTTGGACTTAAAGACAAACAGTAGGAATGAATTCATCATGTGGACGAGTTCAACTCTGGAGCTTTTTAAATCTCAACTTCTGTGGGTTTAGAAAACTAGACATTTTAAAATCTGAGGTTTGGGTTTATGAATATATTTAAATTATATTATTTTCTGCACATATTTCCTAAACTTTCATTTAAAATTGTTTTTAAAATTGACTGAATTTTGTGTTTAAACTCTATGAAATAGATGTTTTTGTCTAATCTGCCAGAAACAGCTCAAAGTGATGCTGATGTGTTGGAGATGAGCAGCTGTATGGCTGCTCTGCTGCTGCAGACAATCTCAGCAGCAAAGGAAGGATTCTGATCACATCTGACTTCCTGTGAGATAGAGAACCTGTCTGGAAAGATTGCAGTTGATTTCATTCGTAATCGTTGTGGTTATTCTGTGGTTTCTGCCCTGCGCTGCAGCCTGACAGATGCATGGGAGGTAACACCTGAGGCCGAAACAGGAAAACAAAGAGGCCACTGCTCATGCTGCTGTTATGCAACCTCTGCTGCGGCCTGCGAGCCGCTGTCAGAGCTACGCAGCGTGGGATTGGAAAGTGTTTGCAGGGAGTAACCCTGGTGTGCAAATCCAGGATTGGACAGGCCGTCACTGCTCACACGCAGAACCACGAGAGCAACATGATGTCAACCAGCAAAGTCAACCCTGAGACAAAACATGAAGAAGTCCAGGATTAAACCCCCCCCCCCGGCTGTAGCTGTGTGTGTCTGTGAGTACAGAGAGCTAGGAAACAGGAACTACAGGGTGAGCAGGGATGACATCAATTGATTTATTTTGGCCCAGCAGCTGGTGTTACAGTTTCAGTTATCGTCTGCCCCCTAGTGGAAGAGAGAAACACTGCAACAACACTGAGGGATTGCTGAAGAGTCAATGAGTCGATGCAATCAGCTGGTTTTCCTTAGATAGAAAACTTTGAATCAATCTGACTGGATGATCTGTTGAACTGGAAAGTGACCTGAGATGACATGATGTGAATTGGAGCTATAGACATAAACTGAATAGAATTAAAGGAAATGGTGACTTAGACAGCTTTTATTGATGTTTAGTACACAGAGCATATACTAACCCTCCCATCCTCTGACATGGAAGCTGGCTCTGAGATCGTCTGCTTCCTTTAAAGGAAACAGCTCTGTGAAGAACTCAGAAAATCTGCACAGAAACACATCTGACTTGTGAAACTCAGTATGGTGATCATGGGGGCCCTGCAACCGGAGAGTTTCCACTTCCAACATGTCCTCCTGACGGTCCACCAGCGTACGGCAGCATGGCTTCTCTCAGTGAGCCCAGGGCAGCTGTGGCTATACTGTAGCTCACCACCATCAGCGGATGACTGAATGTGAAGATCTTTGGTCAGATCCTCTGATTTAACCAAAGCTCTATATAAGAACAGAACATTTATCATATTATAAACACACACACATAAATATATGCAACCAAACTGTTCTTCCAGCCCCTTGGTGATGGCGCTCCCTGTCTTCCATCCTGCTGTGAGATGCTGGATTGTTTCTGCTGCCTCTCTGCACAGCGTGACCTGGGATCCTGCCTGGTCTGGTAGATCTGGTGTTTAAGGCCTGCTGATGTGCTGCCATGATCAGAGCGTCTGTGCTGTCCTGCAATAGCCACTGCTAGGATTTAGTCCCATCAGCCCCTTCAGCTTTCTGCAGGTGGTTCATCCCATGATGTTTCCTCCAGGTCCTTCATTTCTTCACTGTCTGAAACATTTTATATCTTTTCATCAAACCTTATACTACAGCGTGCCCATATTTGGAAACTGAATCTGCGTAAATCGCAAAGACCTCTGCTAGCCTTGCATGTGATGCGATGGAGCTTCATTCCATCTCAAATCTCTGCATATTATTGGATTCTGTAGAAGGCAGCCTTTCCAAAGAGGTATGAAGATCCTTGACTGGAAAACTGTTTATTTAGATGCAGGCATGGAAGGCATTTACATCAGGAGGTGCTGTGAATATTTTTATTTCATTTTGTGGACTTAACACCTATGAGCCTATAGGCCTATTTAAAACCATTAAAACAATAAGTAAATAGATTGAGATTCACTACTTTATTGTCATATAGCCTTCAGGGCACCAAGCAGGGTCTGGAACACGCAGACATCATCAGTTCTCAGGTGAATATCTGAGCTGTTAATTAAACTTCACAGTAATAACAGCGTAGATTAGATCAGCTGGCAGGAACCTGAATCACAGTGATGATGTCACACGGGACTCTATTGGCTCCAGAATCCTTTTATGCAAAGAAAATAATTCTATTATTCTACTATTTGTGCTGCAGCTCTTCCTTATTAATGCATCTGTCTGCCACTAAGCTTTGCATTTACACCAAGTAATTCAAGAGAGCTGAAAATAATAAAACCTTCTTTTTGCAAAACATTTTTTATAACTAAATATTTAACAGCATTCCAAATTTAAAGATTTATGACTAAATCAAAATTTCAGACACTACGCCCATGTCATGAAGCAAACATGCAAAAACACAAAAATATAGAGAACCAAAAACCAGCAAACATCTGGAAAAAACTACGTGGGGAACGAGAGATAAGAAGCAACTAAACAACCAGGAAGCAGCACTGAGGAACTGCACTTGAGGAGTATATATGGGAGACTGAACAAAGACTGGAGTAATCAGCTGATTGGGAGCAGGTGTGGATGGAAGAGACTAGAAGGGAGCGAGGGGAAAGGAGTCAGCAGCAGAGAGTAACTAGACTGCTTAAATAAACATAACATGGAAAATAAACCTAAAATAAAAACAGGATAATAAGATAATTGAAAACTAAAAACTCAAAGTTCCTAAAGGGAAGAACTATAACAGCCAAACTGCCAAAACGGCACCGTAGAGTTTGACCTGGACTTTTTTCTATAACCTCTCAGCTGCTTGTTGGATGAACAGCAAACCTGCTAAAAATGTAAAAGTTTATGATGTTTATTTCCTTCATTAAGCAGTTTTGTGGGTAAACATCTGCTTTTCTAATTCAGAAGTTTTTTTCTTTGGACATTTAAATCTACTTTTCTCACTTCCAGGACCTTTATGTTGGTTGATAAGATGATCAGTTTAGGTCGTTGCTGAGAAAGGCCTTATAAGAAGTAACTTGCTTTTTTTGGACGTAGACCTGCAGGGTTTCCTTCCTGTAGGTAACTTCCTGTTTTTTTCTTCCTGTTACTGACGTCTGAAGTTGGGGCGGCTGAGGGGAGAATCAGCACCAAGCTGCTTGTTTTTAGGAACTGAAAAAATGTTTCCGTCACTTTCAATGACCAGCGGATTAGACTGAGACAAAAATACTGTTATAATTTCAGAAAAAACTATGTTTAATTTGCTGTGACTAGCTGTAGGACTCATGATGATAATAAAAAAAATCCAAATGTTCAGGTGAATAAAAAGGAGTTAAATGTTTCTTAACAATAAACTAATTAAATTAAAACAAATTAATTAAAACTATTATTAAAAATAATAATAATAACTTTAAACTTAATTGACATTGGAGAAATTCCCTCTCTGCATGTAACCCCTCGCCTTGTGGAGCATTGGGGGGTGAAGGGTCTTGCTCAGGGACCCATTGAGGCAGTCTGTGAGTCGATGCAATCAGCTGGTTTTCCTTAGATAGAAAACTTTGAATCAATCTGACTGGATGATCTGGTTGATCTGGATCTATAAAGTGACCTGAGATGAGATGATGTGAATTGGAGCTATAGAAATAAACTGAATAGAATTGAAGGAACGGATTGTTGGAGTGTTGCCCTGCGATGGACTGGCGAGCTGTCCATGGTGGACCCGCCTCTCGCCCTTAGACAGCTGGAGATAAGCACCAGCATCCCTCGCTAACCCAGCAGGGATAAGCGTGACGGAAATGGCTGGACTGTTGGAGCGTGGACGGTGATGAGGTCACATCGCAGGCAGCAACCTGTGGAATCAACAACTAAACAAAGACACACGGAGACCAGAGAGGCTGCGGAGGAGACCAGACTGATTGATTAATTAGCCTGATTGTTGGATCCTGTTGGGATGGAGGTTGGTGGAGGTGTTTCCCATCCACGCTCATTAAGGGACGAGGTTTATAAGGAGCAACCACTGCCAGCAATTCACCGTCACAGTGTTGACCCCTGACTCCAGCCTGCCTCTAGTCTGCTGGGTTCCCTGCTAACATGCTGACCTTCTCTCTCTCCTGGCCTCCTTGGTTTGTTCTGCGTTGCTCGTCTCCTGAGCTGCTCCATGGTTCCTCCTTTGTTCCAAGTTCCAGGAGCCATTGTTTTCGCTCTGACGCTCTGTAGCTTCCTGGAAAGTTGCTCCTTGAGGCGCCAGGTTCAGACCGATCCCTGCTCACCCTCGCTGCCTTCATCATATTTCACTCTGCTTTAGACATCTGGAGTCACCAACATCTCCTGGACAAGAACCTTCATTCTGAACAAACCATCATCTTTGCTAACCCTGCAAGGATCCCACTGGAACAACTCAACCAGTAAGAAAGACCAGTAACCATCTTTTTCCCCTTTGTCTTCATAAAATAAGTTCTGCTGTGTTTTTGTAGAAAGCTGACGTGTCCCGGTCTGCTAGGCGTCCTGTTCCACATTCTGGCTCCAGATCTCCTGAACTTCTTCTAAATGTTCTGCATGAGGGACAGATCTAAAGTCAGGACTCTGATCTCTGCAGGACATTAAACACCTTTACGCTCAGTTACATCCACACTTTGCCTTTATGCTTGACTTTTAACTCATTAGGATTTAAATCTTGTTTGATTTAAATTTTATTTTGATTAGATTTTATGATGAAAAATATCAGAATTTTTCAGACCTACAGGAAGATGTTTATTTTATTGAACTGTTTGCCATGATATAGAACGCTTATGACCAGATTGGCTTCAAAGGTCCTTAGATGAGATGGTGACGGTAATAATCAGACTGAAAACAGGACGATGAGCAGTCCCATCATGGACGCCTCCAGGTGGATCTGAGAGCAGGATGGAAAACAAGACATCCTTTATTTAACAAGATGGACGCCAAACTGTAGAGAAAAGCAAAAGCTGTGATCTTTACTGACAACATCTGGTCCGTGAAGTTTATATACTTTATAATATTTGTCCCTGATCTCTGGTAAAAGTTCAAGACTCATATGATTTTGTGACGTCCGTTTTCATTAGGTGCATCAAGGGGTGGGGGGTGTTTAAAAGCCAGCTTACAAGCAGACATAATTTTGTTTGTTTGGACATGTAATCCACCATGGTGGGCCGATGATGGACGTTATCTGAGGTTGAAGAGGTTTAGTTCTAATGCTTTAAGGTACTTGTGAAAACTGTACCTTGGAAGGAGGTGGGTCTGCAGTGCTTGTGAACAACAGATGGTGTCTTCCAGGAAATACTGAAGATTCATCACTGGAGCCCAGATATTGAGTTGTTGGCAGTTGGTTTTCGGCCATGTTATGTGTCCAGACTGTTCTGTTAGTAACCATTTCTATTCCACCTTCTGCTGTTGCCAACACTGCATGTGATGTAATCAGTTCTGTTGTTGCTCAACTACAGATGCAATAGTCAAATGCATTTGAGGCAATGACTGGGGATTTTAACCACTTCTCACTCTCTGCTAGACTGCCAACCTTTCAACACCTTAACAGCTTCGGCATTTGTTTTATGCAAATGCCAGGGACTCCTACATCTCTGAAGGAAGACCTCCTATTGGGAAATCAGATTACGATCTTGTTTTTCTCTGCTCAGATGATAAGCCACTTTATACGAGACAATCGGCATTAAAAATAACTGTAAGGAGATGGTCCCTGGAAGCTGAAGGAGCCCTGCAAGGTTGTTCTAAGGCTACAGACTGGGACATCAAAGCAATGGCAATGAGTGTGACTGACTACATCAACTCCTGTGTAGATAACAGCATCCCTACCAGAACAGTGAATGGCTTCCCAAATAATAGACCATGGATCACAGATGAACTGAAGAACTGTTCAACAAGAAAGACAGTGACTATAGACCTCCTGCCTTGTTCCAGGACCAAAGAAGACTCAGCCAGCGGTCCTCAGTTACTATAGCTGAGGACAGAGAGCTGGTGAAGCGCTTTGTGGCATGGCGTGGAAATAATCATCTGATCCTGGAGGTCAACAAAACAAGGAGATGATTGGAGATTTCAGAAGAAACAGGAACAAGTTGAATCCTGTTAACATCCTGGGAGAAGAAGTGGAGGAGGAGGAGGAATCCCTTGGTGTTCACCTGGACAACAACCTGGACTGGAGACACACCTGGGAAGCCGTCTGCAAGAAGGGACAGAGCAGACTGGACTTCTAGAGGAAGCTGAGGTCCTTCAGAGGCGGAAGATCTTCTATCACCATCATCATCATCATCATCATCATCATCAGAGCTAATGACTGGAAGAAGCTCAACCAGCTGATAAAGAAGGTCGTCTCTGTTCTAGGAACTCCTCTAGAACCTCTGGAGATGAAGAAGATGATGGACAGCAGTGATCATCCTCTTCATCAACAGCAGAGTGTCTGCAGTCAGAGGCTGATCCAGCTCCACTGCAAGACAGACCTCTACAGCATCAACATCTACAACACCTATATGGAAACAAAAAACAAAAACAAATAAAAATAAATCCCGATAAGACCTGCCTATGTAACCTGAGACATCTCTCTGGTCTGAGAAAGATTCAACTCTGTTAAACCTGCATCACGTTTTACGAACAATAAAGTGTTTGTTCCCAGCGATCTCTACTGTAGAAACTCTAGCTTTCCTTTACTAGATAATCCAGGTTTCCATGGAGATCAGGAACCTGAGTTTAAACAGTAGATGGAGAACCGTTTTATTTTAGATAGCTTAGTGGGCTGTTTATCCAGATGTTAATGAATAATTCCAGCTGTTATCCTCTCTGGCTGTCAATCATCAGCTGATGAACGGCAGCCATCTTCTTTGTAGGAGAAAAAATCTCCTACAAAGATAGTGTTTAGTTTTATCAGCAGGAAGCTGATAAAACTAAACACTAAACTAAAGATGAGCAGCTTTCTTCTTCTCTGATCTAGATGCTCTGTGGGTTTTTAAAGTCAAATGAAGGAACAGCCTCTCTGACCACAGAGACCCAAACTTCTGTTCAGCTGATGATAAACGCCCACTTCATTTCACATTAAAGAAGAGGAAGCTGCAGAGCGCAGAGTGGCGAGCAGCATTGGTTCTGAGCCAGACTGAAAGTCTGGCTGAATAGAGGAACCCGTGTGCAGCAAAGCTTCAGGTATGTTCATCACACAGCGAGACATTTTAATATGTGCAACCAACATTTTCTCTATCTTAAATGAAGGTACAGATGGATGAATATTGCTTCTGGAGGAGTCCGGTTGCTTTTCCTCTCCTCACTTTATTCTCAGCTGAGCTTTGATGAGTTTCAGCAATCAGCCGGTTTCCCAGATGAGTCCAGAGCTGTGAGAGAAAGTATTAGAAAACAGAGGATCCTAACCTGGAGGGATCATCCTGGGATGATGTTTCAGGTGATCTTTGTATCCTAGCGCTGCTTCCATGATCAAAGCCTTTAAACACTTTGATTTATTCAACCTTTGCTGCTGTGAAGCCAATGGCTTCCTGCTTCAATCAAAGCTTCTGCTGTCATAGACAGCCTCTCTTTGCTTCATGGAGGAGCTGAATCCCTCAAAGCAAAGCAAGCCCATATCCTCACCCCTCCACCACCATGCTTCCCAGTTCGGCTGGGTTTGCTGCTGTCCCATCAGAGATACAGAAGTCAGGAGCTTCCTTTAGGTTACAGTCCATCTAATTTAAAGTTTTACTAAACTATTGTTTCCATCTTTTATTTACTTGCGTGAGAACAACTTTAACAATAACTAGTAAATGAGTTTAACTAGCAGCTGCAGAAGTTGCTTTCTAATGGTTCAGCTGTGAACAACTGACCAAAGACAAAATGATGGTTTATGATTATAACAGACACCATCAGCTGCTTCTGGGAGCTGCTGCGGTGGGGGGGTGGAGTGGGGGTAGGCGATGTAGATGGAAAAATGGCAGGGCTGAAAGTCTTTCCCACTCCGAGCCAAACCTGTCTGTCCGAGGAGGAAACGCCTCGGCTGCGCCTTCTTCTCCTCCTACAGAACAAACTGGATGAAGGCAGTTTTTCCAGTGAATGAACTAAAGGTCATGACCTCCACTCCACCAAAGCTGAGGGACCAGCAAATGGGCGCCGCCAAAGTTTCTAACAACTTTCTTAACACGTTGCTTGTTAGAGAAGTTGTGGTTAAAATGTGTTGAACAGAAGTATGTAAATACCTAGTAAAATGATTTATGCTAGCTAGCGGCTAACTGTATCCTGCCTATTCATGCTTACCTCCATCATGTCAGCAGCTGACTCATCTTAGTCTGATTGTTTCTAGGAGGAGCCAACCAGAGTCCCCATCCGTACCGTTTCCTCTAAGACAGGCATGTCCAAAGCTGGTCCCTGAGGGCCGCTGTCCTACAGGGTTTCAATGGTTCTTGTCTTTGTCATGGTGGGTTCAGAAAAGCCCAATATGCAGAACACAACAGAGACAGATGAAAAGTTTAACAATGTTTATTGAGCACAAGCACATGGAATAAACACTGGACCTGGTCCAGGCCTGGGGGCAGGTTCACTGGAGTCTGTGAGGATGACAGTTCAGTTAGCTTGGGAACTGAAAAGTTTGAGTTAGAGAGTTTCTGAAGAATACCTTGATTAATCCGGGTTTTGCTTTGAGAGAGGAACTGTTGGGTCCAGAGACTGTTTAGTTCAGCAGAGTCCAATAACCGCTTCAGCGTCTTACTTCTGACGTGAGGGCAGACCTTGACTTTGGGTTTCCAGCTCTTAGTCCAGAGCTGCATGGGAATCCAGAAAAGAGTCTTCAGGTTTGGCTCTGAGGGCAGGCTCGGCAGGTTAAGCTCATCCAGAGCTTACAAGGGAAACTGGATTCCTGAAAGCAGAGACAAGGAGGTGTTAGAATCTAATCTCATCAGAGACAACAAAGATTCTCAGGTGCTAACCAAACTGGATCAACACTGCGGCGTTGAGGCAAGGTCTGAAGGCAGGTTATATACAGGAGGATCCTCTGATGACGAGATGCGCCACAGGTGTGTTGGAGGCTCAGCTCAGGAGGATCCACAGCGCACTCTGCTGGGGAAAGGTGGTACAGCTCCAGATCCCAACAGTGTTAAGCACAGCGGATTCAGGTGACTGCAGTCAGTTGATCAGTTTTTAAAGGGAATCAGCTGTACTGAAGCAGGAAAACCTCTAAAACCAGACAAAGTCCGGAAGAAGATATCTAAAGTTCAACAGCTGCTGCTAAAAAACAAAAAAATAATAATAATGACAAAGCTAGGCTCCCTGGAAGAGAAATAAGAGAAATAATAATAATTGAACTTTACTGATCTCCCACTGGAGGAATCTGAAAAACTCCCACAAAGAGGAAAGACAATTAGAAGAAATTTGAATTTTGATAGTTATGCATGAACAGGAGCAAAGAACAGGGCTGTTTCCCCCCCAGGCCTGAAACTGGTGGTGGAGTGGAGATAGATGGAGGTGGTCAGTCTGTAGACTGCTGGTTGGAGAGACGGTCTGCTGAGCTTTATGGGGAGATCCAGTGGACTGCGTGAGCTGATACTAGAGCTTCACTTCCTGGAAGATGGAAGTCCAGCTGGATAACACAGGTTGAGAGAACCTGTCCATGATGAGCAAGCATGGAGCGACAGTGGAGAGGAAAAACTCCCCTTTGGGAAGAAACCTCTGGCAGAACCAGGCTCAACATGGCGGTCTTCAGTCGGACCGGTTAATCTGAGGCAGGGAACGCAGTAAGAGTCCAGGAGGAATGACGCTCTGATGAAGCTTTAGCTAAGATGGTGGAGGAGGGGCTGGAGGGGGGTGGAAACGGTGTCATCTGAATGATGTCACACAGCGTAACCACCACCTGCGCACAGGAGTAGACAGCTGCGTATCTGAGGCCTTTTAAGATGAATGGCTGATTGGATTTCCTGGAGGTGTGGGTCAAAGCTGATTGGCTGATAGGTGGATGAAGGAGAATAATCAGTTTATTCAGTTGAACTTCCGCCTAGGCTCCATTTAAGCCATCACCTTGGGAAGCAGTGGGCTGCCATTGTGCGGGGTTAAGGTTCTCACTCAGGGACCCAGAGTGCCGGCAGTGGAGACTGAAGTGGGTAATTTTAACCTTCTCAGAGTATAAGTTCACTGCTCTAATGACTAGGCCTCCATCCCCCATAAAACACTGAAAATATTTATCTATCTGAAAGTGAAAGCGTGTATTAGTGAACAGCAGCAGCTGTAAATACACTAGGATTTAGCTCACAGCTAGTTTCCATCCATAGTCCTGTAGGATAGAGGCAGCAGGTACGAGGAGAAACGTACGAAACGTGTAACAAGAAATACTGACCATAGATGAAATATAGATGTAAGAAAGACAAAAGACACAAAAAATTATAAAAATAATAAACAGTTTCAGAAGAAACACGATGCAATACCCAGTGAAGACATGACAGACAGTGAAGAGGACGGCATAGTGCAGGTAGGCTGATGATCTAAGGTGCTTTCCATACTGAGATAGATCATGCTAGATTGGTTTGCAGCTAAGGTGCTTTGCATTAAAGGAGGAAGGTAGTGCGAAGTTCTTCATACCAGATTCTAGACTTTAAAGTATCTCACATATTTCCTAGTAATTACAAAACTGGTTACCAAGTAGCCATTGCTTAGGTTGTCACTCAAATGAAATAAAGAAATCTTAATTGCTTAGTTTGACAACAAAGTAGACCTGGAGTGCTGTGTGGTTCAGCATCAGTCTCAGAGCTCACAGCTATTATTACTAACAATGTTAGAAGGTATGTCGCCACAAACATGTTTACTTTCTTAACCATGACTCAAAAAGACCGCATCCTATTTTAACTCTAAACACCGCCTCGCAGAGCGATCATCTGTTACCAAAGAACCAGCATCACATCCGTCCCTCTGTCCCTCCGCCCCTCCGTCCCTCCGCCCCTCTGTCCCTCGGTCCCTCCGTCCGTCCTGCATGAGCAGGTTTGGACTGGACCCCCCCAGAGAGACGGTCATGACTCACTCCATCAATGCATCCTGGAGAATTAAGTTCAATGTTTATTTCTATAGATCCAATTCATTGCCTGTCATCTCAGGTCACCTTATAGATCCAGATCAAACAGATCATCCAGTCAGATTAACAGGCTCATTCCAGACATTCCGGTCACAGCGTCTGCAGCATTTATACTCCGTGTTGCTTCCCTTTGCACAAACAGCAAACTGAAACCACCACACTACCTGAGGAAGTAGAAAACAGCCGTTTATAACTTTATCAAAGCCTCTTCATGCCGTTCCAGAGGCACAGCAGTTTCCCCACAGACTGTTAATAAATCCATCTCCTATTAATGTCCTTTTATATATGATGGATTCTCAGTGTTGAGTTTCACCGATTCAGGCCTCAGAGCTACAAGGACACCAATGTCTGAGTGAGAAGAATGTTTGGGAAAACTATTCCCATAAAAAACCAGGGTTAAGTTTCTGTTTAAATAAACTCAAACTTTATTTATAAAACACAGGGGGGGACCAAAGTGCTGTGCAGGAATCACAGTTGCAGAGCATAAAAACTGAAAGCTAAAATACATAAACACAGAAAAAGATGAATGGAGATAAAATATAATAGGATAAATGTTTCAATTAAAATACATTTTAAAATAAAATAGATTTTTTCCAAATGTCCACTTAGACTTGATTAAAGCCAGGGAGAAGAAGTTTGCTTTTAGAGAGGATTTTTTTTAGAAGGATCCTGCTGATGGAATAAGGCAAGTTATTCCAGAGTCTCGCTGCCATAAAGGCACCACCAGCTTTGTTGTTACGGTTGCTAAGCGACAGAGCATACGGTGGTGAAAGCTGCCGAAGGCTGGACCTGTTTGAATTCACAGCCAAACTCTTCCGGTCTCTTTATTTTCATGGACTTGGAAGGATCCAGTCCACGTAGACCGCGTCCTTAGAAGACGCAGCCCATAAATTCGAACGCAGCCAATAAGTTTAAAAGCTCAGAAAACGGATGCCCCTAACACGCGGTTGCACACTTTTTAAAAGGCATACAGACTCCTAAGTGCTCTACTACACTAAACTCAGGACAAAAAAGGGAACCAAGAAATGAAGATGAAAGAAACACATAAACTCACTGACAGCCAATCACACCACATCATTCACACCATGAAATCAGAGCTCTTTTATAAACCATTTTAGATGAAACATCAGCATAAAGAGTCCAAAAGTTCAAATAAATGTAATGTTCTGGATTCAGACCCAAGATTCAACCATGACAGGTTAAAGTATTTATTGAAACAGCAGCGTTCAAACAGCGCTGGACCGAGCAGCTTTCAATAACCGGATGGAGCGTCATGGTAACGAGAGGAGCCTGAGTGTCAGCCAGAGACAGGCAGGAGGCTTCGGGGTCAGGGGCGTCCGCTTGTTGGCAGGTACAGAGTGTTGAGCGGTCGACAAACCGACAGGCTGTGTGGACTTTCCAGGGGCTTTAGTCCAGGGGCGGTCCAGGTCCGGTAACGGGGTCCAGTAATCCAGCAGAGGTACAGAGGGGTAATCCAGCAGGTTTCTCAAGTTCCAGGTCCAGGTCCAATATCCGAATTATCAGAGAGAGTTAAGGGGACAGGCAGCCTCAAGTACTCACAGGCAGAAAGGGGTCAGAAGCACGGGGGGTCAATCCAGAATCCAGAGGTTGACAGAGCAGGTCTCAGGCAGGCAGACAAATCCAGAGAGGGACCAGGCAGGCTCAGAGACTGGGGACAAAGACAGGCAGGTAGACAGGTAATCAAACAATGTAGGCTGGAACGTTCTCACCAGGCTGGTTGGGAACGATCTGGCAGTGGAGACAGATCAGGACGGAGCCTTTATGCAGGTGGGGACACTAGAGAGGGGGGTGGAGACTGAATCAGAGAGAAGCAGAATCTACTCCAGTGCCGGGATCATTACAATACATACATAAAAACCTGACTTAACTAGCTAACCCAAGCTCAGCACCTTATTCAAACATCCGACTGGACTCATCCAATCTGAACGTGATGACTTGATGAGCTGAATGGAGTCTGGTTTTCTAGGAAAGAAAACCTGCAAACCTTCTGGAACCAGTTGACACCCCTGGTCTTCATGGTGGCTGGGCTCTTCCTTAGGCCTCTGTCACACCTTGAGGATTTATCCAGCGTCTGCCTGACATCCCACAATCTTCTAAAACGCTGGCATACGCTGAACTTTCTATGTGTTTTTTCTATTTTTTTCCAACTTATTTCCAAAGACAGCCTAACTAATGCATAACGCACGTATTCCCAGGCTACAGAAGATCTATTTTATTTAAGATTTATTTATTTTGCAGATCAATAATATGATTGAAACTCCACCACTGAGTTTACATCTTTGCTATGATGTTTGATGAACTCCAGTTTGTTTCCCATTCCAAATAAAGACACTAGTCGACCTTTCCAAGGAATTAAAAAAAGATTTTTGGCATTAAAAGGGGAATAGAATGAAATAGAAAAAAAATTTAGGAAAGAAATTCATCTTGACAACATTAATCCTTTCCAGAAGGGAGAGCAGAAGATTAAGGCAACTCTGGACATCAGATCTAACAAGAGACGGAAAGTTAGCAGAAGTGGGGACAGATAACGAACGTGTCTCATTTATACCAAGATATCTAAGTCCTGTGAGACTGAATTTGAATGGAAAGTCAGAATGTTGAAGACGACAAGCAGCAGTGTTTTAGGAAAGCATTCACTATTTTCCAAATTCAATTTGTAGCCTGAAAATAAGCCAAAATTATTTAAGAGACACAAGACAGTCGGGAAAGAAGTAGTGGAATTAGCTACGTATAGCAACAGATCATCTGCATATAAGGGCAATTTATATTCTGTCCCGGTCCGAAAAATCCCACTAAATGAGGGGGATGCACCAATGCAATAGACAAAGGCTCAATTGCAATAATGAAGAGCCAAGGCCACAACAGACAGCCTTGATGTGTTCCCCGCCCAAGACAGAAATAATTGGAGTAAATATCATTATTATGGACACTGGGAGACGCATAGATTAGACGACTCCAGGAAACTAATGTATCACCAAATCCGAACCTCTTCAGAACCCCAAACTAGTACTCCCCCTCATCCGTGTCAAATGCTTTTACAGCGTCAAGGGAAATAAGCATTTCAGGCATATCAGAAGAACGCTTTGAGTATATGACATTTAAAAGGCTGCAAGTATTAAAGAATAATTGACGCCCTTTGACAAAGCCATTTTGCTCTTCAGATATAACCAAAGGAAGGGCCTTCTCCAAACGAAAAGCAATCAAGTTGGCTAGCACCTTTACTTTTGAATTTAACTAGGACAGTGGTCTGTAAGAGCCATTTAAATTCATGTCCTTGTCCTTTTTGTGAAGTAAAACTGTAGTAGCTTGTGTTAAAGGGGTAAAGACTAGCATTCTAAAGATTCGTTAAGCATAGCCAATAATAGTTTGTCAATTTTTCATTGAACTTCTTATAAACTCGATGGGAAACCCATCAGGGCCTGGGTTATTACTGAATTTATTCAATGAAAGCGCTACTGTGCTACTATTGATGTGGATACTGCTCCTGGCCGGATCTGTATAAATAGCAGGAATGGGAAAACTTTCAGGATATTCTTCCATTTTATTATTATCTGTGGGAAATTTTGATGAATGTAAAGAAGAATAAAATAATTAAAAAGTTTCATTAATTTTGAGTAAGGACTGTTCTAATTACCTGTTGGGTAGTTGAATACTAGGTATTATACAAGAGTTGACTTGAATTCGTAATTGATGTGCTAATAAACGTCCAACCTTGTCCCCGTAAGACGATATGAAATTAAATCAATCACTGAACACCCAAACACTGTTTAAATAATTCTGGTGAGGGACTTATTGCACATCTTTGATCAAGCTGAGCAAACGGGAGACGCCGTTTCTCTCAGGCAGAGCAACAGGCAGTTCATAGTCTCCATGCGCCACCTACTGCTGAAACACCGTAACTACGGTCATTAACAACAAATAAAATAACTACTTATCATAACCTCATAAATAATTAAAGCAATGCATGCTTCTTTTTTCAATGGTGGGCACACACCAGTGGGCATCACATAGGCTTGGAATGATAATTAGGACCTTTGCTATACTGCCACCTAAAGGGCTGGAGTTAAAAGTGTGTCTTCCTCTGGTTAAATGTCACTTGACCAACAATAAAGTGCCTCTGTGATTTCAATATTTGTGTTTAAAAGTTATTTGAATACTTTAAAACAGAATTTGTCCAGCTGTAGTTCTCAGACAAACTCTTGACAGAATAGCTGATAAATTATTTCTTACTGCAGCTGTTTTACAGTGTTTTCATTTAGTGAGGTCAGAGTAAATGGGGCTGAATACAAATGGTTTCTTCTTTTCAAACAATATTTTGGAAATAATCAGTCCTTTACCTTCTGTCAAATTTGAATCAAATACCTTGAACATTGTGGTTGTAAAATAAAACTTTCCTGTATTTACATTTTCATTAAAGTCGATTATCGTAAAAATGAAGTAAATCACATGTTTGTTTTTTTCAGGATCAATGGAGGACACGTCCCTTGGACATTCTGTCAATAATGCCTCCTTCTCCCTGTGTCCATCAGCTGCAACGCTCTACTTCCTCCCCTCCTTCTATACCCTCCTCTTCCTCACTGCTCTGCCAGGGAACTTCCTGTCGCTGTGGGTCTTCCTGCGCTGCATCCCCTCCATCTCCCCCACCCACATTTACCTTTCCCACCTGAGCATCTCCAACCTGGTGATGGCTGTCACCGTGCCCTTCCTCGCAGCGTACTACGCCTGGGGCTCCTACTGGGATCTAAAACAGATTCCATGCCAGATAGTCCTGCACGGCATCACCCCTGTGCTCCACATCAACATCTACATCAGCCTGCTGATTCTCACAGGCGTGGCCCTCAGTCGCTTTGCCATCCTCATCCGTAACACCCATGCCTCCAGGCCGAGCGCCTGCATCCGCCTGCTGCCAAGCGGCCTCTTCTCCAGTCTCACGCAGATCTCTTTTGCACACAGCATGTGCGCCTTGCTGTGGGTGGTGGCGGTGGGAGGTATTGTTCCAGTGACCGTTTACTACTCTGTGAATGAAGCCATGGAGAGTGCAGCCGAGGCAAAGAAAGGAGGCTGTAAGAAGGTTTGCTACAGCCCTGTGGTGGAACTAGGAGGCAGCGTGTCTTCCTCCTCCAGCATTACCCTCATCGTTCTGTTCTTTGCTCTCTACCTGGTGGTGCTGCTCTCTTATGTGACTGTCCTGAAGCACCTCAGGCGCTCTCGACGCAACGCCAACATCACCAGCTCCCAGAGCCTGCTGGCGCGGGTCTCCCGGAACATCGTGGTCATCCAGGTGAGATCTTTCAGGACCGACGGCCGTTTCATCACTTAGTTCTGGATCTGTGAACGGGAAACCTCCGACTTTCAGACAGTCCCAGAATGGAGCTGAAGTTTTAACCATTATTAGAGGGGGGGGGGCCATTTCAGGACCACTGACCCAGTCAGCAAACACTGCCATTATATCTCGAACCCAGGTCATGAGGCTCCATCCATAGCTTTGGCGTCCTACAGACAGTGTTAGCATGTGATGCTGCAGGAATACATTTTAGCATGGCAGCAACTAATCGCTGGCACCATCTAGTAAAACTAGTCTATTGATAGATGAACTGACTAGATCCCTGAACTAGGTCTGCACCGGTCAGCAGTCGTTTTCCAGCAGTTCTATCAACATTCATTATGCAACTGATATCTTATGCTGCGTTCACTCCGGACGCAGCAGGCGTGGCAGAAGCAGCGAGTTTACATGCAAAGTCAATGGTTGATGCGCGTCAAGGCGCAGCAAAACGTCCCGCAGCACGTTTTGAGCAGCAGGCGCAGCGCGTCTGAGCAGCTGAAGCAGCGCGTCGGGCGCATTTAAGCATCTGACGTGCGTGACGCGCCGCAATGGCACTGCTGCTCCAGATGGAAAAATTGAACTTTTGCTGCTGGACGCACCGCATCAACCAATCAGAGGAGCTGATCTGGGAGCTGACAGAGAGACAGACACAGCGCTGATGACACAGAGCGCTGTGATCGCTCCTCTGAAACAGTTTATTGACGCATAAATTAACTTAAAATGCTGAAACTTGCCGACAGAATATGTTGGCTAATATTATTCTGGTTCATGCAGTTTGGATTATTTAGATGAAAAACTACCAGCTGCCGGGGTGAACCGTGAGGAGGCGACCCAGCCAGAGGCTGCTGTTGAAGGGATTCCTACTGACAGCGCGCCGCTGGTATGTGGGGGTCTGAGCGGCTCCGACAGAAATAACATTGGGAGGCAGGATGGTAATCTGGATGAACTGACTGCACTGATTACGTTTTCAGGTGTATTTTCTCACTTAAAAACATAATAAAACTTCTTTATTCCCACTGATCACAGCAAATATAGCTGCAAGGCAAAGAAAGGATAGAGTAGCTCCGCCCAACGCGCGTCAGACACACCTTTGCACCGCGCAGCCAGAGCAGCAAAGCTGCTTCAGCCGCGCGTCAGAACTACCTGGTACAAGCAGCAAAAATGAAGCAGCAGACGCGATTTTGCTGCTTTTGCTGCGTCCGGTGTGAACGTAGCATTAGGGGAGTCTTCAGCTGAATATTTTTGAAAATGAAACCTTTACAGTTTCTCAGTGTTCGATGCTGAACTGTCTCATATTTCTGCCTCAAGCTGAAGCTCAATGCACCAAGACGGTGCAAGGCAGATCGAGCGGGACAGGAAGTGGTAAACAGAATAAAACATCTGGTCATAATAAACCATTTGCCCTGACTTCATGTTGTAAACTGCTTCTTTTCAAAGAAAGATTATATAAAATCAAGTTTACAACTTTATAAAGCCTGAAATGTTTGGAAGGGAACAAAGAAATGACCCGACTAGGCTTTGCAAAAGTCATAAAGATTTAGCTCTTGCTCCCTAAGACTGATTTTCTGTGAGCCTGATGCTGAGCCCACCTGACTGCTGAACTCAGTATTTTTTGGGCCCCCTCTGTGGGCCCCTTTCATGGCAGCCCAACTGTCATCTTTCAGGCAGGACTCAGCCCAGACGTGTCATAATGCTAGCTCTAGTAATGCTAGTAGGCACACGCACAGAGAGAAGCAGATTTAAACAGTTTGTTTTCAGGATCAAGCAAGGAGAGCAGAGTATGGGAAGAACTGAGGGAGGGACTGAGAGGCACTGGGAGGGAAAACAAGTTGTTAAATGGGGATGGATGGATTATGGAAGGCTGTTTAAAACAGTTTAAGTCAGCTTGCAGTGAGCAGGAGTCCATGAAGCCTGGTCTTTGCTGGTTGGAAGTAGATGTTGGGGTGTGAGAGTGGAGACACTGGTCTTTCAGTTTGTTTGGAGATGAGGGTGGACAGGTGAGAGCCACGGGTTCTGAAGGCCTAGTTGGTGGAAGGAGCAGGAGGAAGCCTCGGGGACGTAGGTCCAACAGGAGTCTTTTCCAAAGACAATCAGGTTTTAGACAGAAGAACCAACAGGAGGGAAAAAACTCAATACTGATATTTCTCCAAGTTGGCTTGTTACCACTCTGAGTATAAGAACCGTCTGGGAGACTGCTCCTTCTTAAAGGCCACCACTGATTGAGGGAATGGAATCCAGCTGGACTCAATTAGCCTGCCACCCTGTGAGAGAAAAGGGAAAAGACACGCAGCTCTGGAAACCTGAGAAAACGAGGGAGATGTGGAGCCATCAGGTCATCTACGTCCCATTGGTTCAGGTTGGACTCACCTGGTTCAGTGGCTGGCAGCATAAATCCATGACTTAGAGATGACCTGATGGCTCCCAGAACTCACTTAGTTCTAAGAACCCAGAGCTGCTTTGCTGCTAGACTCAAAGTATTTCCTGCGACCTTGAGTTTTATTGCTCCCAGTTCTGATTAAAAACTGTTCAGCAGCACAAGAGTTAGGAACATGAGAACCAAGCTGCAGCGTGGACTGAAGGACAGGTTGATGTTCCATCAACAGGAAACACTGCATCACCAACAACTGGGTTAAAAACAGGTAAACACTGAGATGAAACCCGACCAAGAGTTGTTCATCCTGAGGAGTGGAAACAGTCACAGACTTAGCTGAGCTCAGAGCTGCTCCATGAGGACGGAGATGACTGAAGATGACTCCACCAGAGGCAGGATGTAGCTCTCTGGGTTTAGCAGGAATTTTCCTCTTGGAAGATGCAGCTTAAACTTACTCTGCTCTTCCTCTTTCTCACATTAAAACAGTTAAACATGCAAACTTACAGAAACCTGATGAGCTAAATCTCTTTCCTTCCTGTTTGTGATCTCACCAAGGAGGTGTCATCACCCGGCACCGGTTCCCATGACGGATTCTGTTATTGAGCATGAAGACAGACATGTTTGCAGTGAAGAAACAGCTGATTCTGACTGATAGTGATCACAGATTGTTTCCTGCTTTCCATACAGAACCACTGCAGATAGCATCTTGGTTTCTTTAGCGAATGTCAGGAATTTAACTGTCTGTAGAACCTCTCTGTCACTAACTCTGTGCAGGTGGTTCTCTCTATCTGCATGCTGCCCTATCACATCTTCAAACCAATCGTCCTCACCCTGGCTTATGACCCTCCCACCCCGCAGCCGTCCTCCTGTCCTTCCAAACACTCCTGTCATCCAATCAACACCTTCATCGAGGTAGCTATGCTTCGCCTCTTCATCTCTCTGTCTGGGTTCAGAGCAGATTGCATGACCTTCTCCTCTCTCTCCAGGTGAAGAACTTTTTATTCTTTCTTGCTGCTCTGAGATCCTCCACTGACCCTGTGATGTACTTCCTGTTGGACAGAACCTTTCGTCAACAGACCCTCAGGATTCTGGGAAGCCGCAGGAAAGACTCAAATAAAAAGCAGATGGTTTGGTCAACTACAGAAGGGGCCAATCAGAAGACAGAAAACATGGGGGAGGGAAACATGATCTTATCTAGTGAGGTGCTGAGATGAGAAAGAGGTTATCAGATCAACTGGGACACACCAGATGTCTCTGACTGTCTCCGTTCTGAAAATGTCAAAGATGAATTTCTGTAAACCTGATTCTCCTCCACTTTGCTGACTGTTCAGCATCCTGAAATGTTGCCCAAAGGACTCAAGAGTTGATAAATGTTATGGCTGCTTGGTGCATTACTGTATCCTGACCAGAATATAAATGCTGATTAGATTTGTGATCTTTTAGATTATGGCTGAAATCTTGGTGTCATGATGGACTCAGATCTGTACCTTCAGAAGCTCAGAAAGGTCACTATTACTAAGTTAACCTTTTATAATCTACCTCCCAGACCCCTCATGTCTTCTAGTTCCAGCCTCCTCTGTCCACCCAGAACTAGAACCAAACATGGAGAAGCAGCATCTATGCTCCATGGATCTGGATCAAACTCCCAGCAGACTTGAAAACAGCTGAAAGCCTGAGATCTTTGAAGTCAGATTAAAAACCTGTTAGTTTAGATCTGATGGAGATAATCTGGTAACTGAGGGATTATTAGTTTAAAGTTTTGATCAAACTGTTTGATTAGTTTTACTACCTGCTTATATTCTGCTTTTATTTTCCTTCTGTGTTACTGTTTAATTCATGTAAAACACTTTGAATTATTTGTGTACTGACCTTCGCTTTCGAAATAAACTTGCTTTGCATTTAGAGTTCAATTCTATTCAGTTTATTTCTACAGTGCTAATTTACATCGTATAATCTCAAAGCTCTTTCCAGTTCACCAGATCATCCAGTCAGAGGGATTCAAAGTTTTCTATCTAAGGAAAACCAGCTGATTGCATCGACTCATTGACTCCTCAGCAATCCCTCACACTAAGCATGCTTGTAGCGACAGTGGAGAGGAAAAACTCCCTTTGAACAGGAAGAAACCTCCAGCAGAACCAGGCTCAGTGTGAGCGGCCATCTGCTGAGGCCCACTGGGGTTCAAGGAGACAGAAGCAGACATAGAAAAAGAAGCATAGATACAAAAGGCAACTGTCAACCAGCTCCACAGGCGGCCCCGTCCAGGAAACACGCAGCCAGGCAGACGAGCTCCGAGCCAGCTCCCATGTCAGAGGATGAAGAGAGCACATCCAGTTAGTCACAGTCAGAGAAACAGGACTACACTGGAAAACAGGCCAAGCTCCAACATCTAGAAACAAAGGTGTTGATGGCAGCAGCACAGCTGATATTTCTCTCCAGGATGGAGTCACAGCCAAACAGGAACAGACCAGATGAAGCTACTATGAGAAAAAGCAGAGAGAGCAGAACGTTAGAGATTGAACTAACAGATTCTGCAGAGTGGGAGAATAGAGATAGAATGAAGCAGAATGATGAAAAAGGGGTCCCTATGTCCTCCAGCAGTCTAAGCCTATAGCAGCAGAACTATAGAGATAGATCAGGATAACCTGAGCCACTCTAACTAGAAGCTTCAGATTTATATGTTAGATGTTCAGTAGTCATGCTGACTCGCGGAGAGGGACTAGGTTTCTTCCTCTGGCGGCGCTTGAACAACTCTCTATGTCTGTTTCGGAACCAAATAGCAAAGAGGAAATCATAAGCGGCTGCTGATGGCTTTGCTCACTATAAACACTTCCTGTATTTCTATAAAACTTCATCAGCTCTCATCTTCCTGTTGTTAGCTTCAGGTTCCAGGCTCACCTTTAAAACTGAAGCTCCATTTATAAATCCTGCAGCAGCTCTGTTTCTTAATATTATAGAAGCTGTAGCTTCTATAGCAGACATTTATCTAAAGTTAACAGCTGTAACATGTTATGATTTCACATCTAGAACAGTTGGCCTTAAAGATCAGGACAAACAAACACAGATTCTTCAAACACTGAAAAACAATAGCCGTTTTTCAGTGAGTACTCGTGTGCTCGTTTAACGTCATTAGCATTAGCCCTAGTACTGTTCCAACTCACAAGTACACAAGACTGAGAAGGGACAGTGTCCGTACACGAGTCCGTATTTGCGTTCTAGTGAAATGAGAAATGGCCACTGTTTGATTCTGAAGAGCCTGAACTGAAAATGTTCCAGCAGAATGAAGTGATCTCTCTGTTTTCTGTTGTTCTGTAGCTGCTCAGACGTTTGGTGGATGAGAATCCCATCAGCTGGTTGTTTCAGAGCTCAGGCTGGTCCTCCTGCAGGTCGGACCTCAGACCTCTGGGCTCCTGCCAGTAACTCCACTAGTCCTTTCTCCGTTTAACACGTTGATGTGTTTAATTGATGATGTGTTGGTGTTCGGTAGAAAAAGCTGGAATGACATAGCAGAGCGGATGGTCATAATCCAACAACCCCCCCTTCACACTTACATTCATGGCCAACTCGACCAGGTCAGAGGTAATACTTCGGGGTCAGCTTCCACCAGGACAGTGTTTTAGGCCTGATCTGAAGGTTAGTGGCAGCCTCTAGAAATCATGTTTTTTTCACTGATGAACTCAGACCGCACCATAAGTTAGCACACCTGCTCATTGGGTTGGAAACAGCCAAACCCCTATCCCTACCAACCTCTGGACCCAATACATGGACATGCAGTGAGATCAGCTGATCTTTAGTAGAACTATGAGGAGGAAGGTCTTCATGTTTCCTGAAAGAACCGCGGCAGCTCCATGGTTCTGCAAAATATAAATAATGAAGAGTTAGAGCCTGTGTGGAGGAGTGGACCAGGCCCTCCATGCCAGGGTTGAAGGGAAGGCCAGGAGAGATAAGAATAGGTGATTGGAGCTTCCTCAGCCTCCCTCATGGCATGAAACAAAGACAGCTGTTGTCAAATGGTTCGTCTGGCTAGTGAAAGATGTTTGTCCTTGATAGACGAAAGTTGTTTTTCTTGGGAGTACCCAATGTTTCTGTGCAAGAAGGTTTTTTATATGTAGCCTAGGGGTAAAGAATCACCCCAGTCAGAGCTCAGCTCACTCACAGGAGGGCTGTCACTCCGTCTGCAGATGTAAAAATATAATCTGTGTTCTTCCTCGCACCGTGTGTCTCAGTTCTCTACTCTCTTGACAAATTGGCATCAATGAACAGGATCCATCGTTGGTCCGTCTGTCCGCTCCGTGAACTAAGAGGGCTGGCCACCAGAACCATATAGGTTTCTCCTCTACCTCCACTAGGCGTTATTGCGAGACGGGGGACTTTACGAAACTCCACTGAGTTGGATCCATCCCAACTGGATTGCTACAGGAGACTGAGAGAGGAAGCACCAAATTAAAACAATTCTGAGGTTATAACAATTACATTGGATAATGTTAAATTGTAGGTCTTTCATAAAACTTAATAGACTGAGGAGTGTTGGTACCTAGAATAATGTAGGTCTTTCTACACTGAGAAAAGTTACTTACTGAGAAAAGTAGACAAAGTGTTGCAACAAAATGGAAAGAGAAAAAAACACACCAGAGGAATTATGAGTGCTAAAAAAAAAATTCTAAATATAATATGATACATAACATAATGACAGAAATATATTAAGAAATTCCCTGCTGCTCCATTTGCTGCACATCTTCCTTTCCTCTGATATTGTTCTGCTGCTGTGGCCAGTTTGCATGTAACGGCATCCCTGAGTTTTATCAACATCCAGCACAGACCGTTCACCTCCTAGGTTACTCTCATCATGACTGACTGTCTGATGGAAACATGGGACTCACCTCCTGCAAAGACAAGTAGATGTGTGAAACCAGCATTGTAGTCTGATTTCTATCGCCCCCGATGCTTTGTGGGGCCAACGGATTCCCCAGCATGGCTGCATGGCCTGAAGACAGATAACTGACCCATGACCAGGAGCAAAGGTGGCCCAGGGCCAGAGGGAAGCCTGGGGCCACCGCTGGCTCTGCTGCATCTACAGGGGCTCCTGCAGGGCTGCTCTCCTCCTGTTTTAACAGAGAAAAACTAGAAACCGTGAAATAAGATGAAAAGTCAGAGGTAAAGATGTAGACCACTGCTGCTTTAAACGGCCATTTATCATCTGATCTGGTACTATAGTTCTAACTAAACCTGTGAAGTGAGCAGAGGTTGTCTTTACAGGTGAAACTAAAGCAAAGTATTATTAGATTCATAGAGAGTCTGTTTGGATTTGCTCGTCTCATCTTTTACTACTGATGAATGGTTTAAAGTCTCTGCAATAGTTTCACAACAAACTAACAATTGGCTCCTCCTGGTAGAGAGATCAGCAAATAAAACTAAAACTGGTTGTGTAGCCTGTATGGGACCGAGAACTATACTTACCTAGACCTAAACGGCACTATTACTCTAATGACCAAATCATCTCTAACATGAACATGTAAAGAATGGGATGCTGTCTACCCTCTTATAAAGGCTCTATTTTCTAGTAAGGTGGAATAATTTTACATGTATAAAGCTGAAAAAGGAAGTGTTTGTGCTATTTTTGGCTCACAGTGTTTTCATCGCCAACAGCACAGCTGCTGATGTTAGACTGACCTGTTGATGGTGTCTATGTGCTTTTTAACAAAATAAAAGAACATTCAGGTGTAGATACGTTAATATGGGATAACTGGAAGTCTATGTTTGGAAAGTATAAAACCATGATTGCATCTGTCTTCTTATCCATTGCTGTTTTTGTTGCTATTTTAACCCTTTGTGGATGTTGCTGTATAACCTGCATTAGAGCTCTGATCTAAAGGCTGATAACAGCCATGAACCCTTTGCAGTAAGATCAACATACTCTAATTACAATCAAGCGTCTGATTCCACTAAACTCCTGTTGGAGAAAGATTGTCCCTGAAAAAACAGCATAATTTCCAGAGATGTGTCTTAATGAAGTTCTAAGCTAATACCTGATATGCTGTTTGCATGTTCTCTAAACCCAAACAGATTTAGGTCCATCAGACTGAGGAGGAGGCAGGATGAGTTAGGATTCAATGTAGTCTTTAGGATGAGAGGGAGGACATGAAGGCATCCTGGTTTCCACCTTCTAGAGAATCATGCGGCGGATAAACTGAGGCTGTTCCCTCATAAAGTCAGTCTATCTTCAGAACTCGGCCTCCGCCTGACATTTGTCAGCCTTCATTCTTAGATTAAATTATTGAGTCTCTGAAGGTTCACCTCATCAGGCACATTGGACCCACTGCTCTGATTCAACAATAAGCTGAATCTCGCCTTCGGATGACTTCCTCTCACTACATTTCAAGAGACACGAAGAGAAAAGACAGTTAGGAGAAAATTATTGCTACAGGTACTTTAGTCTTTGGCGCTCAGACCTCGGCAGGAAACATAGCGCTGAATTTTGATAGATATACATGAACAGGAGTAAAGAACAGGGCTGATTCCCCCCCAGGCCTGAAACTGGTGGTGGAGTGGAGATAGATGGAGTTGGTCAGTCTGTAGACTGCTGGTTGGAGAGACGGTCTGCTGAGCTTTATGTGGAGATCCAGTGGACTGCGTGAGCTGATACTAGAGCTTCACTCAGGGACCTGGAAGATGGAAGTCCAGCTGGATAACACAGGCTGAGAGAACCTGTCCATGATGAGCAAGCATGAAGCAACAGTGGAGAGGAAAACCCCCCTTTGGGAAGAAACCTCTGGCAGAACCAGGCTCAACATGGCGGCCTTCTGCCGGACCGGTTGAGATCAGACAGGGAACGCAGTAAGAGTCCAGGAGGAATGACGCTACGATGGTGGAGGAGGGGCTGGAGGGGGGAGGAAACAGCGTCATCTGAATGAAGTCACAGGAGCAGACAGGTGCGTATCGGAGGCCTTTTAAGATGAGCTTTGGATGCTGATTGGCTTTCCTGGAGGTGTGGTTCAAAGCTGATTGGCTGATAGGTGGATGAAGGAGAATAATCAGTTTATTCAGTTGAACTTCCGCCTAGGCTCCAGTTTATAACTTTTTCTTTCTCCATAGAAAGAAAAAGTAGATAGGGGCCGTTATGGAAACTATTAATTTTTGTAAGGTGATATATAATAAGCTGACACACGTGTGAGCGCCGTACTTCCTAAAGTATTTATTCTCTGGCAATGTGCTTCTGTGACTCAAAAGTTGCAGAATTGATCACATAGGAAATGAATAGAGTAGAATAGAGTCATGATTATATTTATAGAAACAAAAGGCCTTCAGCTTTGATAGTAAAATCTTTATATTTTACAGAAAGATTTTTTAAGGTGAAGAGCTGAAACTTGCAGCGATTGGAAACCAAAACAAACAATAAGTAATATGAACCAAAGGTTAATAACAAAACCAACAGATCACATATTGCCTTATGTCTTCAATTATCTGATAAAGTTAAAGAAGAAATCTAAATTATCAGTCTAACAAAAAACACAAAGAAGCCACAGACACCTAAAGACTGTATGATCAGTGACAGAGAATGATGCATTCAGCCTAATTTCTGCAGATTTTAAACCTCAGCAACTTTATGTTAACCTGGAAAAAAAGTTACTTTATGAGGTCACACCTCTTTATTACAAAATAAAATAAAACATTCAGTTGTGTATTTTTATGGTATTAAACATCCTGCTAATACCTTCAGATACACAAGTGCAGAAACAAATTCAATGTTAAGTTTACCTCCAATAAAATTACATCGTTGCACATTAAAGAAATTTATCTTTAAGTGTCTTGGATTTTTAACATGGATGCAATTTTATTATTGACATTATGAACTTAAACATATCATGGAACAATTTCTCTGCATCAAGTCGTATCATAAAAACAAATCGAGCGTTCTATATGTTTGCCAACCTTTAAAAAAATGTCTAAAAAAGAAGATGGCAGACTCCAATTTATTCCTGTATTTCAAATGAAAAAGAAATGAAAAAGAAATGACAGGTTTCCTAATGTAAAACAGTTAGAGGGTGAAAGGAAATCGTACCACTTATGTCTTTTGACTTTAAAACATTGCTGCATGTCTATTTCTGCCTCTGTCACTTTGAAATAAGGAAGAAACAAATCTGATGTCATTCAGCAAAAAATAATCCTTTAGATTTCTACAGAAAGACATAAAACAATTTTTCTTATTTTATAATTTTATCTTTAAAAAAGATTGCAAATTGTCTGATGAGAGTCCATTTAATGATAAAAAATGATGTATATATAATAAACATTAAGTTATGTAATCAAGGATGGCATAACTAAAAAACGGCTATTATCACAAGAACAATACAAAAACTAAAAATAAAGTCAAGTGTAGAATTGCACCTGATTTTATATATTATGATTGATGCTAGCATTTAATGCTATCCTAGACACTATTGGCTTTGTTCAAAATGTGAATAGTTCCACACATTCTCATCTTCATACTTTGGATCGTGTGCTGACATACGGCATAGAATGGGAAGAAATAACAGGATTTCCTCACAACCCTGTCCTCTCTGACCACAAAATATAGGAAACTGGAGAGAAAATATCGCTCCACAGGCCTATGGGAGTCCTACCTAGTCTGGAAAAATAGTTTACTGCTGTATAAGAGGACCCTTTGTAAAGCAAGAGCAGCATACTGTATTTCTCAGTTAATAGAGGAGAATAAGAATAATCCTAGATCTCTTTTCAATCCAGTTGCCAAACTCACCCAGAGCCATAGCTCTGTTGAACCATCCATTCCACCTGCTCTTAGCAGCAATGATTTTATGGGATTTTTTATAAATTAGATTGATTCTATTAAAAATAAGATTACAGAAACACCTGAACATGTTTATTAGGTGCAGTAAGTATGAAGTTAAAAGTCTTTAAACTTAGAATTGGGTTTTACTGGGGAGCTGACGTTTAAAGATATTGCAGCAGAATTGAATAATGAAGTAGGAAAAGGAAGATTTCTTGTTTTTAAGAAAAAGCGGTCTCATCAGTTGATAAATTAGGTGATAAATATGGAGTCCATAAGATGGCAGTAATGCAACACGATGGTTGCAAGCTGCCAAAGAAGAAGAACAGAGTATATTGAGCCCACAGGTGGAACAAGGCAGTGATGGAGGTTCAATTTTTCATCCAGACTTCAGGACATGACTGATAGAAAATGTTTATAAAGTGAATTTTGCATAATATGACCTTTAATGTTTTTTCCTGTTCTACTGCATTTTAGATCATCTGCCAAAGATTCTAGCGCTCCACACTGCGCCTTTGTTAACCCTCTCAGTACTTCCTGTTCGGTTTTTAGGTATTATTCCGTCGTCTGACATGAATCTTTCCTTTACCGTCTTTATCTTCATTTATACTGTTTGACATCAACCTTCTGTTTGTTCATGTTGATGGCTAGGTTCTAAAAATAAGTTTATCTTTAGTGTCAACTTTAACAGCTGATTATGTCAGAATCAGATTAATAAATCTTACAAATATGTGATTTTATCGGTAAAAATCATAAAGTCAGGATATCTTAGCTTCTTAAACTATAGGAACTATTCCTCTCTTCCTAATTCTCAACACCTTTTATTTTCTGCCAACAAACAGCAGCAGGACTGAAACAAAGCAGGCAGGAAAGAAGAAACGGCCAGACGATGTCTGACCAATTAAGGATTTATTTCACATTTTGAATATCATCAGCTTGTTTGAGGAATTTAAGTCATCACAGAACAGGTTACAGTTATAATTTGGGAGAAGTTTGTGGGCAGAAGGAGAAGAAAAACAACCAGTTAAAAAAAAACAACAATCAACAATAACAGAATGTAGGTTAGGAGTTTTGGTGAAAGCTGTAGTTTAAACAACATGAATTCAAATGTCAGCGACTGGTCCTGACTTTCACCTTTCTGTGTGAGGATAATAATAGACCGGATGAAATCAGGCAACCAGGGAGACAGAGACTTTACCACATGGGAGACGTCGTTAAGCACCGCAGCCACAATACGAGCACACAGCGACTGGACAGGAGTTAGACCACTGCAGCAGTCAGAGCGCTGCTGTATACACCTGGATTTACCTGAGTCAAGTTTCAAACGAGGATATAACTCGGGTAATAAGGAGGACATTTCAAAAGCGAATGTTTGGTAAAACCCATTTAGACACCTTGAAGCACAAACAGTCAGAGTTACACAGGCACTTGAGAAAAGGGACAAAACACAAAGACTTCCGATAAGGCACAACAGATACGAGGACACAAACACCGGTCTTTGGGACGAAAACAGGCCAACATGGCAGACACAGGTTCTTAGAAAATACATGATTTAATTCAGTTTTAAAACAATGAAAGCTCTTAATTGGAAAATCTTTAGGGATTTAATTATGTAAATTTGAAGTTTCCTGCTGAGGATCTGAAACATTTACACATCTCTCATTTAATCGCCTATAGTGAAAATTAGAATGAGAATAAAGATCCAATCTACTTACACTTTTTTACTGGCGGACAGGTTTAAATTAAGACAAAATAAACCTCCATCTAATGTTTTGGTTTATTCTAAAATTAACTTAAGATAAAGACACATTTCTGAGTCTAATCATTGGCTGGATCCAATCACAGTGTTTAGGGAATAGTGCTGTAGCACTAAGCTACACAGCTAATTAGCTACAGCAATTAGCGACAGCTAGCTCTACGGTTGGTCAGTGGGCCAGTTCAGGCCAGTTAAAAGAACCAGGACTCTCAGACTGTGGAGATCATCCATCATTGTTTCCCAGCAGCTCCTCCAGGACTGCTCCCACTGTGACGTTTCATCTGGCCAGAACCTCCGCTGGGCTACCAGTTCCAAAAAAACTAAAGTTAGCATGGTAAGGAAAGTGGCAATGCTTCCTCTAGAACTATAAAAGGTTCTGGCAAAAATAAACGTCTTTAATGTTCTTGGCATCTTGAGGAAATTATTTCTTATAGATGAATTGCCTCAGCTGACCACAGCTAATTAAATGAAGCTAACATTCCCTTTCTTGGCCGTTATCTGCCTCAGCTAGCCCGTTTAGCTAGGTCCAGCTCCCAATTCACAGCTAGCTTTGCCCAGCGAGCAAAAAATGGTTGAAAACACGACATGATTTTCATCCAAACGACGTTTACATTTAGTTAAAAAGTGAAAGGTGAAAAGCCGTGATTTTCAGATTGTGGAAAATACGTTGAAAACTTCTATTATTGGACTAAAGTTAAATGAAATCAGACGGACCAAACGCAGCCCAGTTTTCAACGAGCATTTCTGGACTAAATCAAAGCTATGATGGTCTTAAAAACCAACGTCTAAATGAGTCTGGTGTGGGGGCTACATTTTATTACCATCAGCTGATTACCGCCAACTAACACCATCTAGCTGTACCTCTGGGCTAAAGCTAGCTACAGTTAATTAGCTGCCGATTGCTACAGCTAATTAGCCACCTGTTTTGGGCTAGCTATTTCTGTGTGAATGGCAGATCTGAACAGGACTTCAACCGGAACATCTAAGGTGAGCCCAGCTGAAGATATGCACCAGAACTCACCATGACGACCTGCTGACCCCCCCAGCCTCAGCCTTCATTGTTATCACTATAGCAACGGATGAAAACAAACATATTCAATACAGCTTTCTTAGTTTCATTTAGACCACAAAGCAATTTCTCTTTCATTACATTGATTTTCTGAGACATTCACCAAAAAACATGAAAACACTGAATTAAAGACCTGTGGATATCACACCTGTGGAACACCTGTGGATATCACACCTGTGGATATCACACCTGTGGATATCACACCTGTGGATATCACACCTGTGGAACACCTGTGGATATCACACCTGTGGATATCACACCTGTGGATATCACACCTGTGGATATCACACCTGTGGAACACCTGTGGATATCACACCTGTGGAACACCTGTGGACATCACACCTGTGGAACACCTGTGGATATCACACCTGTGGATATCACACCTGTGGATATCACACCTGTGGATATCACACCTGTGAAACAACTGTGGATATCAGACCTGTGGATATCACACCTGTGGATATCACACTTGTGGATATCACACCTGTGGATATCACACCTGTGGATATCACACCTGTGGAACACCTGTGGATATCACACCTGTGGATATCACACCTGTGGATATCACACCTGTGGAACACCTGTGGATATCACACCTGTGGAACACCTGTGGATATCACACCTGTGGATATCACACCTGTGGATATCACACCTGTGGATATCACACCTGTGGACATCACACCTGTGGATATCACACCTGTGGACATCACACCTGTGGATATCACACCTGTGGACATCACACCTGTGGAACACCTGTGGATATCACACCTGTGGATATCACACCTGTGGATATCACACCTGTGGATATCACACCTGTGGACATCACACCTGTGGAACACCTGTGGATATCACACCTGTGGATATCACACCTGTGGATATCACACCTGTGGATATCACACCTGTGGATATCACACCTGTGGAACACCTGTGGATATCACACCTGTGGATATCACACCTGTGGATATCACACCTGTGGAACACCTGTGGATATCACACCTGTGGAACACCTGTGGATATCACACCTGTGGATATCACACCTGTGGATATCACACCTGTGGATATCACACCTGTGGACATCACACCTGTGGATATCACACCTGTGGACATCACACCTGTGGATATCACACCTGTGGACATCACACCTGTGGAACACCTGTGGATATCACACCTGTGGATATCACACCTGTGGATATCACACCTGTGGATATCACACCTGTGGACATCACACCTGTGGAACACCTGTGGATATCACACCTGTGGATATCACACCTGTGGATATCACACCTGTGGATATCACACCTGTGGACATCACACCTGTGGATATCACACCTGTGGAACACCTGTGGATATCACACCTGTGGACATCACACCTGTGGACATCACACCTGTGGAACACCTGTGGATATCACACCTGTGGATATCACACCTGTGGATATCACACCTGTGGATATCACACCTGTGGACATCACACCTGTGGAACACCTGTGGATATCACACCTGTGGATATCACACCTGTGGATATCACACCTGTGGATATCACACCTGTGGACATCACACCTGTGGATATCACACCTGTGGAACACCTGTGGATATCACACCTGTGGACATCACACCTGTGGACATCACACCTGTGGAACACCTGTGGATATCACACCTGTGGATATCACACCTGTGGAACACCTGTGGACATCACACCTGTGGAACACCTGTGGATATCACACCTGTGGAACACCTGTGGACATCACACCTGTGGATATCACACCTGTGGACATCACACCTGTGGACATCACACCTGTGGAACACCTGTGGATATCACACCTGTGGATATCACACCTGTGGAACACCTGTGGATATCACACCTGTGGACATCACACCTGTGGATATCACACCTGTGGATATCAGGGTTGTAAATGCTCATGGCCGGTCTGCATCAGCAGCCAGGTAGCCACTGAGAATGGCGGAAATAGACACTACATACATCACAGAGCTGCATCTTTAAACGGGACATTTAGGTCAGGAAATGACGAATCACAGCCTCGTTGTTGATTGTCCTTTATATAGAGCCCGCCTCCGCACCCTCTGAACTTCACTGGATTGGTCGTTAAACAGATTTCAGATAGTTTTTTCCTTCATTTGTTTAATTATGTGGTTTACAGATGAAGTGCTGATTAACAGTCAGACCTTCTCATCCCTAAGACTACAGACCCACAGGTGGATCACGGTTTCTGCAGGTTTGAAGAGTCCATCTTTCAGACCCCCCCAAACAAAGAACACAGATAAAGACACAGCAGAGGTTTCTATGGAGGTGTGACCCTTTGAGTTGCAGACCAGGGAGGAGGCTGGTGTAGGTAGTTTAACTCCTGGGGAGGAGGCCCTTCTTGTAGGCCACCAGGCCTGCCGCAGCAGCAGCAGACAGCACGGTGGAGACGCCCACCAACTTTAGGAAACCGCCGACCGACGGCAAATTCCTCTCCCAGAAACTGGTGACGAACGGCAGAGCAGGAACTTCCTGACGGGGGAGGAGACAGACCTTACAGTGAATGTCCTCTAACGCAGCGGAAGATAAAAACATCCCAATCATTCCTTGCCTGGCTCTCCGGCTCCGGCTGGTGGATCTGACTCTGGTGGATTTTACCCATTGCACACAAGACCTGTAGGGACACGGTGGTTACAGCAGCAGCAGACGGCCACGGGTGGTTTAACAGAATAAAGATGACTTCATGGTTTTATTGGACTGCAGGTCAGACTTTAAACCAGGCAGAATTAGAACCTCCCCCCCCAAGAAATCAGTGACATGTCCAACTTATTTCTTTAAAAAAAGGAAGTAGCAGAAGCCTTTAAATTACAGCTACTTGTTAAGGTATCGCCACTAGTCTGCAGTTGGGTAAAGATCTGGACTTTGACTAGGCCATCTCAGCCCAAAGCAGGGTGAGCGATTTGGACCGACACGTAGCGAGACATTTGGCTCTAATGCAGATAGAGGACACAGAAATTAAAATCCGTTTTAGAAAATCCAGGGTGCATTCTTAGAGAACACTGTCTCGAGCCCATTTTCTCGTTAAACATATCAATTAACGAGGTTTTTTCCTGGTAATCAGAGCTTCTTTATTTAAAATGAATTAATCAATGGTCCCAAAGAAAGCAGCCCAATCTAAGCTCATCAAGCTGATATTAATCAGAAACGTCTGAATGAACGAGGAGTTTCTGCCAAGAAGATCAGTGAGGTGATGCTGGACGAACACATCCAGACTGCATCTAGTCTTGTTTTTCTACAGTAATCTGGAATCTGATGTAATTCTCTGCTTGATCCAGATGATGAGCAGCAGCCTGATTGGTTCCTGAGGAGAAGTTAATTTCCTCCGACTGATGAAGTCGGACCTGGAACATTTCCCCATAGCCCTACCTGGGGGGGGGGGGGGGGGGGGGTTATATATAATGCGGGGAGTTCTCTGACCTCTCTGGCTGCCCGCTCCCCAGCCTGCACCGCCCCCTCCATGTAGCCGCTCCACTCTGACGCCGTCTCCGTTCCTGCAAAGTACAGCCTGCCGACAGGCTCCCTCAGAACCCTGGAGGACGGAAAACACCACATCAGTCCTTCAGCTGAGCGCAGCAACACTAGTTTGAAGGAAAGCAGCTTGAGGAAAATGGAAACCATGCCACCACATCTGAACCTGAACAGGCTGCGCTCAGCCTTCACTGCTGCCTCCTAGTGGAGGCCTGCAGCATCTGCACTAGAACTGAGGCACAGCTCCACCTACCGGCCAAACTGGGTCAGGGTTCCAGGAGGGAAATAAGCCGTGTAGCAGCCTCCGGAGTACTCCTCCTCACACCAGTTCTTCTCCTCGTAGTGCACCGGCTGAAAGACAGCAGAGGCCATGAGAAGCTGCTGAAGCTGCTGAAGCTGCCGAAGCTGCTCAGCTCTCTGGGTGCTGACTCACATGGAGAGCCTCCTGGGAGCCCAGAACTCTGGAGTAGACCTCACAGATCCTCTTCAGCCTGAACAAAGCAACACAAAAGTTGACACCAAGGCCGCTGGCGGCAGGTTAGAGTGAATTTAACCCGCTGTGGCTGGACGCCGTGGTTTTTCTAACCTCTCCTCTTTGGTCAGACCTGCCAGCTTCCTGCACTTCCGGGCCAGGATGAATCTGCAGGAGGAGAAAGGAATAAATGTCCAACCTCTTTTAAGGGTTGTAATTAATAGCAGCACTTTATGCTCATTGTTTATTTCAACAACTAATATTCAGTTATAGTTTTTTTATTCTGAATGCCTGGAAAATAGAGCCTGAATTAAAGGAAGATTTCTTTCCTTTTCTTTTTTTACAGTGTCCTGTCTGGCGATGAGGCAATAAGAATAATAGTTTTGATGCCAAAAAGAGCCCAACAGGTTTTACTTTCACAGGTGGAGCAGTACGGCTATCGCCATAGTGTTCCACTGGATTTATGCGTATAAATATCTTTATTATAATTATGCAGGGAGTTTAACAGATTATATGGACGCTGCAATGTAGGTAGAACAGAAGAGGAAAACTGGAAAAAGATAAGAAAAGATGAAAGAAGGAGGAGATAAAGTTTAGTAAAGTTTATCCAAAGATTAAATGCTCAATAGTGGTTGTGGAGAGCTGAAGAGGCGCCCCGCCATCGGCCACCCAGGCCCCACAGCCGCCCCCCGCAAAGACCACGGACCAGGCGGCTCTTCCTCCAGGCCCCAGACTCTGGGCGGCAGCTGGAGAACAGGGGTGTGAGAAGACCCCCATCCTCCCTGGGCCTGTTGCATGTTGCTCTCAGGTGTAATTAAAACTGGGAGTACCAAGAGGGGGTGTCCGGCACAGTCCACCCCCCCAATCGACAACCCAGAACCCTCAGTGTCTAAATGCGAGAGGGGATGGGGGAGCCGACCGTGGTGAGGCCCATGAAATATCTGGCTGATAAATCCTCCTCCCATTTAGTAATAGGAAGAGATATTGGATCATCCAGTTTAGTCAGTGTCCTTTTGGGGGGTTAACTCTAGAAACTCTGATATTTTAGTTGGAATTATTAAACCTCCATCAATATGCTTAAATTTATTTCTAATTATAGCTTTGATTTGCTCATATTCTAAGAATTTATTTTTGTTAATGCCATATTGCACATTTAATCTGGCAAATGTGATAAACTCCGTACCTTCAAACAAATGATCCAGATAGTTAATACCTTTATTCTTCCAGTACGGAAAGTTTATCACATTATTGTTTTGTAGAATGTCAGGGTTATTCCAGATGGGTGTACGACTGCCCGGGATAAGTGATGAGTTCGTTATTTTTAGAAATTCCCACCATGCTGTCAGGGAAGAGCTGATGTTAATATTTTTAAAACATGCTGCTTGATCTTAGAGCTAATAAACGGCAAATCTGAAATTGTGATATCACTGCATAATTCCTGTTCTCTGTCTATCCAGGGCTCATCTAAGGGATTATGTTTTATCCATTTAGAGATGTATTGGAATCTATTTGCTAAGTAGTAGTGTTGGAAGTTAGGTAAATCTAGTCCCCCTCTTTAGTTTTCTGCAGTTTTCTTTCCTGCTCTTAGTTTGTAATAATGTTTGTCGAAAGTTTTTATAAGTTCCTGTCACACCTTGATGATTTAGATCAGCGAATGCCTGGCGTACGAAAAATCTGGCAAAAAAAAAACGCTGGTAAACAGTATTAGTTATGAGCACGCTGAATCACGATGGAACACGTCGACGTACAGCGAGTACGTCTGCCAGCGTCTGCCAGCGTGGTCCATCAGTTCCAGGTCAGTTATCTGATGAACATCCGTTCAGCATCAGTTCCTCATCAGTCGTGGCGTCTAGCTGATCCTAAACCTCTGACTAACTTATCCAGAACTTCTCTCCAACATATCAGCGTATCTGCCGTGTTCCAGACGAGCGCTGAACGTGTTTCTAGCTTCCAGCTACTGTATAATGGCGTATTGGCAGCGTTTTGGTATAAAGGGGGTTCACAGGAGGAAACCGTCAGTTCTCCTCCAGACTTCATCCCCATCATAGGGTGAGCCAGAAGGTGAGTGATGGATCCTCCCTGCGTTCACGCCCACCACCAACACACTTCCTAGCAGACATCAAGCTCGATCTGCTGCCACCAGAAACCTGCTTTCTTTATTTATTTCTTTCTTTCTTTGGCGGGCGGTAAACAGCAGTTAGGTTACTGTGATCATTTCAGGGCATCACGCTGCCGTGCGTTATGCAGAAGTTAGGCCGTCGTTGGACAGAAGTTCTGGACTCGTTATGAATCCTCTAAACACCCAGAATAGAGAAAATTCATAGAAAGTTCAGCGTCTGCCAGAGTTTAGCAGATTGTGGGACAGCAGGCAGACGCTGGATAAATCAAGATGTAACAGGAGCTTAAAGGAACCCTAAAACTAAAAGCTTTTAAAGAGAATTCATTAAACAAACTAAGTGATGAATCCCAGAGGGAACTTAAATGTCAGAGTAACTCAAAGGTTCGCTGTAACTGCTTGTTAAAGGTGTTGATGGCTGCAGGCAGGAAGGATCTTCTGTAGCAGTTTATGTGCAGCAGTCATGGAAAACTATGGAAATCTAATCATGTTTATAATCCTTTAAAAGATCAATCAGAGGCTCTTCTCAACATTAACATAGAAAACTGTGGAATAGAAAAGCTGCTGCTTCTCTAGATGTTCCATCCTGTCTATCTGCTGCTCACCCCATGATAGCAGGAACCGTCCCATCAGGCTTAGTGTCGTCCAGAGTCAGGCCGATAGGAGCCCCCTCCTCCTCGATCACCATGGTACCGCAGTAACCTGATCACACCAGAGGTTAAAACCAGCCAATTGCTGCGCAGCAATCCCTCCATCCAGATGCGCTTACCCTTTTTCCTCCAGAAGTTCTCCTTGTAGTAGACCATGCATTTGATGACGGAGCCCATGGGGACCCTGTAGATCAGCTGGTTCCTGAGGGGGGGCAGCTCCGGGTTAAAGTGCATCTTAAGGATCAGCCCGGGGGGAGTGGCCACGATGACGTATCTGGCCTAAAGAAAAATAAAGACTAATTCAGGAGAGAAACCAGCAGGTGGCAGCAAAACACAACCGTTTGGTTTCCTCTGAGATTCTGAGCAAAGAAGATTCTGCTCTGGATCAACAGATCTGAAGGTGGCAACCATGGACATGTCTCTCTGTCTGTCCGTCTGTCCTTCTGTCTCACTGTCCATATGTCTCTCTGTCTGTCTGTCCGTCTCTCTGTCCATATGTCTCTCTGTCCTTCTGTCTCACTGTCCGTCTGTCTCACTGTCCGTCTCTCTGTCCTTCTGTCTCACTGTCCGTCTCTCTGTCCTTCTGTCTCACTGTCCGTCTCTCTGTCCGTCTGTCTCACTGTCCGTCTCTCTGTCCTTCTGTCTCACTGTCCGTCTCTCTGTCCTTCTGTCTCACTGTCCGTCTCTCTGTCCTTCTGTCTCACTGTCCGTCTCTCTGTCCTTCTGTCTGTCTGTCCGTCTCTCTGTCCATCCGTCTCTCTGTCCTTCTGTCTCACTGTCCGTCTCTCTGTCCGTCTGTCTCACTGTCCATATGTCTCTCTGTCTGTCTGTCCGTCTCTCTGTCCTTCTGTCTCACTGTCCGTCTCTCTGTCCGTCCGTCCATCCATCTCTCTGTCCGTCCGTCTCTCTGTCCTTCTGTCTCACTGTCTGTCTCTCTGTCCTTCCGTCTCTCTGTCCGTCCGTCTCTCTGTCCGTCTGTCCGTCTCTCTGTCCTTCTGTCTCACTGTCCGTCTCTCTGTCCGTCCGTCTCTCTGTCCTTCTGTCTCACTGTCCGTCTCTCTGTCCGTCCGTCTCTCTGTCCGTCTCTCTGTATGTCTGTCCATATGTCTATCTGTCCGTCCGTCCGTCTCCCTGTCCATATGTCTCTCTGTCTGTCTGTCCGTCTCTCTGTCCGTCTCTGTCCATATGTCTCTCTGTCTCACTGTCCGTCTCTCTGTCCTTCCGTCTCTCTGTCTGTCTGTCCATATGTCTATCTGTCCGTCCGTCCGTCTCTCTGTCCGTCCGTCTCTCTGTCTGTCTGTCCGTCTCTCTGTCCGTCCGTCTCTCTGTCCATATGTCTCTCTGTCTGTCTGTCCATATGTCTCTCTGTCCGTCCGTCCGTCTCTCTGTCCTTCCGTCTCTCTGTCCGTCCGTCTCTCTGTCCGTCCGTCCGTCTCTCTGTCCATATGTCTCTCTGTCTGTCTGTCCGTCTCTCTGTCCGTCCGTCTCTCTGTCCGTCCGTCTCTCTGTCTGTCCGTCTGTCTCTCTGTCTGTCTGTCTCTCTGTCCGTCTGTCTCTCTGTCCGTCCATCTCTCTGTCCGTCCGTCTCTCTGTCCATATGTCTCTCTGTCAATATGTCTCTCTGTCTGTCTGTCCATATGTCTCTCTGTCCGTCCGTCCGTCTCTCTGTCCTTCCGTCTCTCTGTCCGTCCGTCTCTCTGTCCGTCCGTCCGTCTCTCTGTCCATATGTCTCTCTGTCTGTCTGTCCGTCTCTCTGTCCGTCCGTCTCTCTGTCCGTCCGTCTCTCTGTCTGTCCGTCTGTCTCTCTGTCTGTCTATCTCTCTGTCTGTCTCACTGTCCATATGTCTGTCTGTCCGTCTCTCTGTCCATATGTCTCTCTGTCCTTCTGTCTCACTGTCCGTCTGTCTCACTGTCCGTCTCACTGTCCGTCTCTCTGTCCTTTTGTCTCACTGTCCGTCTCTCTGTCCGTCTGTCTCACTGTCCGTCTCTCTGTCCTTCTGTCTCACTGTCCGTCTCTCTGTCCATCCGTCTCTCTGTCCTTCTGTCTCACTGTCCGTCTCTCTGTCCTTCTGTCTGTCTGTCCGTCTCTCTGTCCATCCGTCTCTCTGTCCTTCTGTCTCACTGTCCGTCTCTCTGTCCTTCTGTCTCACTGTCCGTCTCTCTGTCCGTCTGTCTCACTGTCCGTCTCTCTGTCCTTCTGTCTCACTGTCCGTCTCTCTGTCCGTCTGTCTCACTGTCCATATGTCTCTCTGTCTGTCTGTCCGTCTCTCTGTCCTT
>NW_024039761.1:150000-189045 GCF_016077235.1 Cyprinodon tularosa
GGGAATCAAACCCAGAACCTTCTCGCTGCTCAGTGGCGCAGTGGGTAGCACTGCGCCACTGAGCAGCGCACAATGAGCATCAGTCAGAGGAAAGTGGAGGATCTGCAGAGGCCACCAGAGTCTCAGTGGAATCTAAATGATTTGGGCTAATAAAAACTAGACCTGCATACGTTGTTCCCACAGTGATGCATGGTGGTGGAGGCATCATACTATGGGATGCCTTCCTTCAGCAGGAACATGCTAATTCATCAAAGCTGTTGGGACGACGGAGGGAGAAAAATGTTCACCTTCCAGCGATCGTTTGGATCAAAGCTGGTAGAATGGTCCAGATATCTAATATAGAACTCACCCATTCCACCTAATCCTGTTAGGTTCCCTCCCAGATGTTCTGCATCATTATCTTCAATCTCCCAGTTAGTGTCTGCAGAGACCAACTGGTCCTGAAGGCCAGCGATCACAGACAGGCTGAGGGGCGGAGAGCGATACGGCGCTGCCAAAGCTCTGACACAATAAATCCATTAGGCACTGACCTTTACTGTGCGTCTGGCGTCAACATCTCTGCAGCCCCTGATCTCTTTAACGTAGCGTGGATCTTTGGAGGAATTCACCAGTCACCACTAAATTCACCAGTCACCACTAAATTCACCAGTCACCACTAAATTCACCAGTCACCACTAAATTCACCAGTCACCACTAAATTCACCAGTCACCACTAAATTCACCAGTCACCACTAAACACGATGCGCCTTTTTGTTCGGTTTATAAGCAGCTCTGCCTCTAGAAAAAATAAAAATGCTGTCCCTATCAGGACGCTCTAGTAAAACTGAAGAAGACCTCCATGTTGGCTAACGTGTCCTCTGTGCAGAAACACGCTTTAAAGCTTAAAGACAGCGGGGGGTGGGGGGGGTCATCCAGAAGCAGCACTGCCAGAAAGCATCCTTAGTTTGGCTGCTGAACAGAGCAGACAGGAGGAAACACTGAGACTCATTTAGCAGCGCTGACGGCTCCTCTCTGCTCCTCTCTGCTCCTCCTGCATCGGAGCACCGTCTGAAAAAACGTTTCTGTTTGGAAATCAGCTTTAGGAAGTCGGTCAACAAAAGGCACCTGAAGTGGGCGGGTTGCAGATGAGCAGCTTAAAGACAGATGAGGTTAAAAGCCATGGAGAGAGGGGCAATAATGAGGATTAATAAAATAAATGATCATATTTATAGCGCACCTTAGAGCTCATTTCCTAATAAAAATTAATATTTCTGGCTGCACTTGAGTTTCTAATTAAGAAAATCCTGTTTTCATGTGTTAGAGCAAAGAAAGAGCCCAACCCGTCTGAAACCTGTTTGAAGGCACAGCTTTAAGATGGAGAGTTTTACCATAAGGTGATATTCAGTTTGGACATGTGTGCAAAGTCTAGAAGCTATCACTCTATAAGACACAAAGGCCTGCTGGCAGGGACGTCCGAACTAGACTCAGCTTTCCTGAACCCTGGAGACGGATCCGATTTCCAAACAGAGATCAACATTAGTTACAGGTCTGGAAAAGATTGGGAATTTATTATTTGTTTACATGGGAGCTCAGTTTAATTGAGTTTCACTAGTTTTTAGTCAGGAGTTTAAATTAAATGTGTTTGAATTGTAGCTGAATGATATAAAACTCATATTTTAATGGAAGTTGTGGTAAATTTATTGCATATTTGTGCAGAATTATCAGATTGAACAGGATTTGAGCTCTTTGATGCTTTCCTTTGGTGTCCGTACACAAAGCACACGTTCAGAGAACATTACATGACCTGTAGGGTCAGGACTGGGTCCTGCTTACATACCTGCCCCCCGTTGGTGGTGGAGAAGATCCTCATGGTTCCTCCGCACTGCTTCACGTACCACAGGAACCAGAGGGCTGAGACCTCATGGGGTTCAGACGTCACGTTCACGTTGACAAACAGGGTGGCAAAGCGGCGAACAGCGCTGTGAGAGGAAACGGAGGGACCAACCAGCATTAACTGGTTCTACAGAGGAACATGTCCCTGCTTAGAACCCAGAGAACATGACAAAGTTCCCTTTATCACCTGGTCCAGCAGATTTTGTCGAACAGCTGCTGCATGGTCATGTTGTCCCACTCCACGGCGTGAGGCGCTCTCCATGGCGCCTCTCTGGGGATCTAAGGTACCAATGGACAGTGAGCATTAGACCGCTGCATGGAGGAGAGGCAGTAACAGGACAACAGTAACATGCTGTCACCTCCATGCCCATCTGGTCCATGGTCCTGAAGAGGTTATTAAAGTCCATGTAGACGATGGGGTTCCACATGGGAGGGAAGGAACCTTTGAACGGGTAAGACTTTCCCTGTGGGGTCAATAAACACAGTCAGCAAATCAGCTATCATGATAAACCAGTTAGAACCGGTTGGTTTATCTCACAGAGCCACAATGAAAGCAGATAAGCTTGTGTAAACAGAGACAAACAACCAATATAACTATGGCGGCCATATTGGACTCTTCTCTGGCTACAGTCACTAATCTACCAACGCTGCTCACTCTATTAATGTTTAGTTTAACACAGCATTGAAATAAAACTTGGCAACAATATTTAACATTAGTGTTGCTGTTATGGCCAATAATAACCAGATGGGATCCATCTCCAAACTCTTTGGTCAAAAACGACCATCCCGCTGACCATCCCGCTGACCATCCCACTGACCATCCCACTAACCATCCCGCTGACCATCCCGCTAATCATCCCACTGACCATCCCGCTGACCATCCCACTAACCATCCCACTAACCATCCCGCTGACCATCCCGCTAACCATCCCGCTAACCATCCCGCTGACCATCCCGCTAATCATCCCACTGACCATCCCGCTGACCATCCCACTAACCATCCCGCTGACCATCCCGCTAATCATCCCACTGACCATCCCGCTGACCATCCCACTAACCATCCCGCTAATCATCCCACTGACCATCCCGCTGACCATCCCACTAACCATCCCGCTGACCATCCCGCTGACCATCCTGCTGACCATCCCGCTGACCATCCCGCTGACCATCCCACTGACCATCCCGCTGACCATCCCACTAACCATCCTGCTGACCATCCCGCTGACCATCCCACTGACCATCCCACTGACCATCCCGCTGACCATCCCACTAACCATCCTGCTGACCATCCCGCTGACCATCCTGCTGACCATCCCGCTGACCATCCCGCTGACCATCCCGCTGACCATCCCACTGACCATCCCGCTGACCATCCCGCTGACCATCCCACTGACCATCCCGCTGACCATCCCGCTGACCATCCCACTAACCATCCTGCTGACCATCCCGCTGACCATCCCGCTGACCATCCCACTGACCATCCCGCTGACCATCCCACTAACCATCCTGCTGACCATCCCGCTGACCATCCCGCTGACCATCCCACTGACCATCCTGCTGACCATCCCGCTGACCATCCCACTAACCATCCCGCTGACCATCCCGCTGACCATCCCACTGACCATCCTGCTGACCATCCCGCTGACCATCCCACTAACCATCCCGCTGACCATCCCACTGACCATCCCGCTGACCATCCCGCTGACCATCCCACTAACCATCCCGCTGAGCATCCCACTAACCATCCCGCTGACCATCCCACTGACCATCCCGCTGACCATCCCCCTGACCATCCCGCTAATCATCCCACTGACCATCCCGCTGACCATCCCACTAACCATCCCGCTGACCATCCCGCTGACCATCCCACTGACCATCCCGCTGACCATCCCGTTGACCATCCCACTGACCATCCCGCTGACCATCCCACTAACCATCCTGCTGACCATCCCGCTGACCATCCCGCTGACCATCCCACTGACCATCCTGCTGACCATCCCGCTGACCATCCCGCTGACCATCCCACTGACCATCCCGCTGACCATCCCGCTGACCATCCCACTAACCATCCTGCTGACCATCCCGCTGACCATCCCGCTGACCATCCCACTAACCATCCTGCTGACCATCCCGCTGACCATCCCGCTGACCATCCCACTGACCATCCTGCTGACCATCCCGCTGACCATCCCGCTGACCATCCCGCTAACCATCCTGCTGACCATCCCGCTGACCATCCCGCTGACCATCCCACTGACCATCCTGCTGACCATCCCGCTGACCATCCTGCTGACCATCCCGCTGACCATCCCGCTGACCATCCCACTGACCATCCTGCTGACCACCCCGCTGACCATCCCACTAACCATCCCGCTGACCATCCCACTGACCATCCCGCTGACCATCCCGCTGACCATCCCACTAACCATCCCGCTGAGCATCCCACTAACCATCCCGCTGACCATCCCACTGACCATCCCGCTGACCATCCCCCTGACCATCCCGCTAATCATCCCACTGACCATCCCGCTGACCATCCCACTAACCATCCCGCTGACCATCCCGCTGACCATCCCACTGACCATCCCGCTGACCATCCCGTTGACCATCCCACTGACCATCCCGCTGACCATCCCACTAACCATCCTGCTGACCATCCCGCTGACCATCCCGCTGACCATCCCACTGACCATCCTGCTGACCATCCCGCTGACCATCCCGCTGACCATCCCACTGACCATCCCGCTGACCATCCCGCTGACCATCCCACTAACCATCCTGCTGACCATCCCGCTGACCATCCCGCTGACCATCCCACTAACCATCCTGCTGACCATCCCGCTGACCATCCCGCTGACCATCCCACTGACCATCCTGCTGACCATCCCGCTGACCATCCCGCTGACCATCCCGCTAACCATCCTGCTGACCATCCCGCTGACCATCCCGCTGACCATCCCACTGACCATCCTGCTGACCATCCCGCTGACCATCCTGCTGACCATCCCGCTGACCATCCCGCTGACCATCCCACTGACCATCCTGCTGACCAACCCGCTGACCATCCCACTAACCATCCCGCTGACCATCCCACTGACCATCCCGCTGACCATCCCGCTGACCATCCCACTAACCATCCCGCTGAGCATCCCACTAACCATCCCGCTGACCATCCCACTGACCATCCCGCTGACCATCCCCCTGACCATCCTGCTAATCTTCCCACTGACCATCCCGCTGACCATCCCACTAACCGTCCCGCTGACCATCCTGCTGACCATCCCGCTGACCATCCCACTGACCATCCCGCTGACCATCCCACTGACCATCCCGCTGACCATCCTGCTGACCATCCCGCTGACCATCCCGCTGACCATCCCACTGACCATCCTGCTGACCATCCCGCTGACCATCCCGCTGACCATCCCGCTGACCATCCTGCTGACCATCCTGCTGACCATCCCACTAATCATCCCGCTGACCATCCCACTAACCATCCTGCTGACCATCCAGCTGACCATCCCGCTGACCATCCTGCTGACCATCCTGCTGACCATCCCACTAATCATCCTGCTGACCATCCCGCTGACCATCCCGCTGACCATCCCGCTGACCATCCCACTAACCATCCCGCTGACCATCCCGCTGACCATCCTGCTGACCATCCCACTAATCATCCTGCTGACCATCCCGCTGACCATCCCACTAACCATCCTGCTGACCATCCCGCTGACCATCCCGCTGACCATCCTGCTGACCATCCTGCTGACCATCCCACTAATCATCCCACTAATCATCCTGCTGACCATCCCGCTGACCATCCTGCTGACCATCCCGCTGACCATCCCACTAACCATCCCACTAACCATCCCGCTGACCATCCCACTAACCATCCTGCTGACCATCCCGCTGACCATCCCGCTGACCATCCTGCTGACCATCCTGCTGACCATCCTGCTGACCATCCCACTAATCATCCCACTAATCATCCTGCTGACCATCCCGCTGACCATCCTGCTAACCATCCCGCTGACCATCCCACTGACCATCCCGCTGACCATCCCACTGACCATCCCGCTGTCCATCCCGCTAACCATCCCGCTATCCATCCCACTGACCATCCCGCTGACCATCCCGCTTACCATCCCGCTGACCATCCCGCTTACCATCCCGCTGACCATCCCACTAACCATCCTGCTGACCATCCCACTAACCATCCTGCTGACCATCCCGCTTACCATCCCGCTGACCATCCCACTAACCATCCTGCTGACCATCCCACTAACCATCCCACTAACCATCCTGCTGACCATCCCGCTGACCAACACACCACATGGTCAACAGCACCATATGCAGACTCCTTTGATCCATATCAATGTTAGTCCAGATATTTTCTTCGATCCAGTTGTGTGATTTCTACACTGCTGAGCAGCCTTTACCTTCAGTCTTCCAGTTCTGGTGACTTTTTACCTGTTTTTAGAGCAGCTTCTGTTAGAGAACGCTTGATTGATTGAAATAACGCCTGAAGCCGCAGCAGTTAATGAACCATAAAGACACGACAAGCAGGAGGCCCATTGGAGCTCAGAGAGTCTGCTTTAAATCATTCAGGTGGATCTGAAGCTCTTTAGGTCGGCACTCTGAGTGCAGATCAGACGCTGATCGATGAACCATTCAGGGGTCTAACCAGAACTTCACAAAGCAGAGAAACCCAGACCGGATTAGTGAGTGGAAGGTACCGGGGACCGAGTTTAATCATCATTTCTATTGCTGCAGGCAGCTCCTTCCTCACACAGGTATTGATACCAAACACACCTCAGCAGTTCACTGCTCTTTGGAGTTACTGTACATGAATGAAATCTGAGGAAAAGCTCAGGTTACATCAAGATCAAATGATACGGTCTTCCATTAAATCCTAATAACCACAAACGACTCTTTGTTGGAGGTTATGATTTGATAGAAGCACATAAACAGATTATAGGAAATTACTCTAAATGGTTTGGTTGAGAAAGCAGATGGAAAATCTGACCTTTGTGGAAACAAAAAAGCAGTTTCTCTGCTTATCAACCTCAGAGGAATAAAACAAACATCATCCGTCCATCATGTTTTATCCCTGCTGGGGGGGTGAGGGGTGCTGGTGTCTATCTCCAGCTTTCTATGGCTGGAGATAGACACCCTCTCTGTCCATTCTGGACAGAGAGGGGGGGTCCACCCTGGACAGGGAGGAGGGGTCCACCCTGGACAGAGAGGGGGGGTCCATTCTGGACAGAGAGGGGGGGTCCACCATGGACAGGGAGGAGGGGTCCACCCTGGACAGAGAGGCGGGGTCCACCCTGGACAGAGAGGGGGGGTCCACCCTGGACAGGGAGGGGGGGTCCACCCTGGACAGAGAGGAGGGGTCCACCCTGGACAGAGAGGGGGGGTCCACCATGGACAGGGAGGAGGGGTCCACCCTGGACAGAGAGGGGGGGTCCATTCTGGACAGAGAGGGGGGGTCCACCATGGACAGGGAGGAGGGGTCCACCCTGGACAGAGAGGCGGGGTCCACCCTGGACAGAGAGGGGGGGTCCACCCTGGACAGGGAGGGGGGGTCCACCCTGGACAGGGAGGAGGGGTCCACCCTGGACAGAGAGGAGGGGTCCACCCTGGACAGAGAGGGGGGGGTCCACCCTGGACAGGGAGGGGGGGTCCACCCTGGACAGAGAGGAGGGGTCCACCCTGGACAGAGAGGGGGGGTCCACCCTGGACAGGGAGGGGGGGTCCACCCTGGACAGAGAGGAGGGGTCCACCCTGGACAGAGAGGGGGGGTCCACCCTGGACAGGGAGGAGGGGTCCACCCTGGACAGAGAGGGGGGGTCCATTCTGGACAGAGAGGGGGGGTCCACCATGGACAGGGAGGAGGGGTCCACCCTGGACAGAGAGGCGGGGTCCACCCTGGACAGAGAGGGGGGGGTCCACCCTGGACAGGGAGGGGGGGTCCACCCTGGACAGAGAGGAGGGGTCCACCCTGGACAGAGAGGGGGGGTCCATTCTGGACAGAGAGGGGGGGTCCACCCTGGACAGGGAGGAGGGGTCCACCCTGGACAGAGAGGGGGGGTCCATTCTGGACAGAGAGGGGGGGTCCACCCTGGACAGGGAGGAGGGGTCCACCCTGGACAGAGAGGGGGGGTCCATTCTGGACAGAGAGGGGGGGTCCACCATGGACAGAGAGGGGGGGTCCACCCTGGACAGAGAGGGGGGGTCCACCATGGACAGGTCTCCAGTCCATCTCAGGGCAACACAGAGACAAACAGGACTAACAACCATTCACTCACACCTAAGGAGAATCTAGAGAAGCCAATGAATCTAACAGTCATGGTTTTGGACTGTGGGAGGAAGCCGGAGTACCCGGAGAGAACCCATGCATGCTCAGGGAGAACATGCAGAAAGACCCCGGGCCTGGGAATCAAACCCAGAACCTTCTTGCTGCGGGGCAGCAGTGTTACCCACAAACAGTATTAATGAAGCAATAACTGGCCTCACTAATAAAGTTCTGCTGAGGAGCCGTCTGCTCCTCAGCAGAACTTTATTCTGCCTGATCCAGGAAGCAGAACTTTATTCTGCCTGATCCAGGAAGCAGAACTTTATTCTTCCTGATCCAGGAAGCAGAACTTTATTCTGCCTGATCCAGGAAGCAGAACTTTATTCTGCCTGATCCAGGAAGCAGAACTTTATTCTTCCTGATCCAGGAAGCAGAACTTTATTCTTCCTGATCCAGGAAGCAGAACTTTATTCTGCCTGATCCAGGAAGCAGAACTTTATTCTGCCTGATCCAGGAAGCAGAACTTTATTCTGCCTGATCCAGGAAGCAGAACTTTATTCTGCCTGATCCAGGAAGCAGAACTTTATTCTGCCTGATCCAGGAAGCAGAGCTTTATTCTGCCTGATCCAGGAAGCAGAACTTTATTCTGCCTGATCCAGGAAGCAGAACTTTATTCTGCCTGATCCAGGAAGCAGAACTTTATTCCGCCTGATCCAGGAAGCAGAACTTTATTCTGCCTGATGCAGGAAGCAGAACTTTATTCTGCCTGATCCAGGAAGCAGAACTTTATTCTGCCTGATCCAGGAAGCAGAACTTTATTCCGCCTGATCCAGGAAGCAGAACTTTATTCTGCCTGATGCAGGAAGCAGAACTTTATTCTGCCTGATGCAGGAAGCAGAACTTTATTCTGCCTGATGCAGGAAGCAGAACTTTATTCTGCCTGATCCAGGAAGCAGAACTTTATTCTGCCTGATCCAGGAAGCAGAACTTTATTCTGCCTGATCCAGGAAGCAGAACTTTATTCTGCCTGATGCAGGAAGCAGAACTTTATTCCGCCTGATCCAAGAAGCAGAACTTTATTCTGCCTGATCCAGGAAGCAGAACTTTATTTTGCCTGATCCAGGAAGCAGAACTTTATTCTGCCTGATCCAGGAAGCAGAACTTTATTCTTCCTGATCCAGGAAGCAGAACTTTATTCTGCCTGATCCAGGAAGCAGAACTTTATTTTGCCTGATCCAGGAAGCAGAACTTTATTCTGCCTGATCCAGGAAGCAGAACTTTATTCCGCCTGATCCAAGAAGCAGAACTTTATTCTGCCTGATCCAGGAAGCAGAACTTTATTCTGCCTGATCCAGGAAGCAGAACTTTATTCCGCCTGATCCAGGAAGCAGAACTTTATTCTGCCTGATCCAGGAAGCAGAACTTTATTCCGCCTGATCCAAGAAGCAGAACTTTATTCTGCCTGATCCAGGAAGCAGAACTTTATTCCGCCTGATCCAAGAAGCAGAACTTTATTCTGCCTGATCCAGGAAGCAGAACTTTATTTTGCCTGATCCAGGAAGCAGAACTTTATTCTTCCTGATCCAGGAAGCAGAACTTTATTCTGCCTGATCCAGGAAGCAGAACTTTATTTTGCCTGATCCAGGAAGCAGAACTTTATTCTGCCTGATCCAGGAAGCAGAACTTTATTCCGCCTGATCCAAGAAGCAGAACTTTATTCTGCCTGATCCAGGAAGCAGAACTTTATTCTGCCTGATCCAGGAAGCAGAACTTTATTCTGCCTGATCCAGGAAGCAGAACTTTATTCCGCCTGATCCAAGAAGCAGAACTTTATTCTGCCTGATCCAGGAAGCAGAACTTTATTCCGCCTGATCCAAGAAGCAGAACTTTATTCTGCCTGATCCAGGAAGCAGAACTTTATTCCATATTTCTGCTGACACGGAGCAGCAGCCGCCTGCTGACCTCCACCCTGCTTAGTCAGAGTGACTGATCAGGAGAGCTTATATAATCCTTTACAACTCAGATAACAGCATCCATAAAGCCACACAGCGTCTGAATGGACCACATGCTGTTTATCCTACTAGGATAAATAATCCCTGACAGTGAATCTGTTTGTTCTGGATCTATAGAAACAAGGCTTTTAAAATCATTATTGTTGTTAAATCTAAACACCATCTAGCTTTCTTTATTCAGTTTCATCGAGTTTCTGCAGATAAATCCTCCTTTTACTAGTAAGTGACTTTGACCTTAACTTTCAGCAGGTTTTCTGGTCATAAAGTTTGCTTTAAATGTTGGAAAGTAAATGAATAACAGCAGATATCGAGCTCTGAAAAAAAACAGATCTGTTTGCAAATGTTGTAATTGCAGTTCCTGTTTTTTTTTTTATATTCCTCAAAGAACTTGATGCAATAAAGTTTGAAACCTGCGATTCAGCAGAGAAGCAGCTGTGAGCCTGAAGGACATCCAGGGTTCTGCAGCTGATGGTGAGAAACGCTCAGATATTTCTGCTGTGATTCTAGAAACAAACATCTAGCTGCTCAATCTGCCCAGAAACTCAATGAACGTTTCTCTGATCAATAAATAAGAATAAACATTAAACCCTGTCAGAACCCACTCCTACAGACTCTACTGCTGGTCTGAGCTCGTCTTCGGTCGAGTCTGTTTAACTTCGTCTTTAGAACATTTTTCAAAGTAATTTTCTTCTTTATAATTTTGTATTTTTTCATTAATAAATAAATAAATAAATAAATGAAATAAGGGTTCAAGCGTTACTAAAGCAAGCTGAGCTTCCTGAGCAGCTCCTCCAGGCCACGCTGCGCTGATGATGTCATCCATGCAGACCAATGACTGCCGCTGCTGGGAGAAGCAGGGGCAGATTTCAGGATCAAAGCATCGTTTTTATTTGGTGTCTTTTACATTTTTACCTTTTGTCTGTTTTTTCATCTCTGCCATAATGAGCAGAAATGAGTGTTCAGACTCTGTGCTTTATTCAGGACATGGCTTTCATCGTTTGGAGAGTTTATTTTTTAAGCTATACCTACAGGGGATGAGGAGCTACCTGAATATTATCTAATGTCACCATGGCGACCGTGAACAGAGAGGCGGGGAGCGGAGGAGAGGATGCATCAGTTCCACATCAGTGAGCTGCAGGTTGTGCTGCATGAAGGTTCTGCAGACTGATGCTTTTATTATTCTCCCTCCTCATGTCCCGCTCCTCGTGGTTCCAACCAATCACAGCTCAGCTGAGTCCTGATCCTCCGACCGACAACAGCTGCATCAAAACCCGCGATTTGGATCACTGGTCAGATTCTGCATTTGATCAGATGTTTGAATTCATTTAAACATCTGAAAACAGTAGAAGTAGTAATCCAAACTAAACACTTTGAACCCAGATTAGCTGCTGCTGTTAGCCTCTTTGTTTCATTCCTGCGTCTGCTGAGTTAGACAAACTTTATTGTCACTTTATATACACAGTTTATGCTAAATGAAATATCATTTTATAGCTTTCCAACTGTGAATGAGAAGCTTAGCAGTGAAATGAACATTTCCATTGAATGCAGCAGTGATGAAATGTAGACAGTGTGGGAGAGAGATGGTGCCAAAGGCTTTGATGTGGAAGTTCAGAGAAGTTCAAAGAAAAAAAAAATAGATATGATGCTAAATGAAGCAGAAAACATTAGAGTTGGTGGAGCTCAGGGTTTGGGGGTGGATTCCCGGGCAGCTGCTGGCTTATTCCTGGCGCTTTCTCCGCGGGGGCACCCGCAGGGGGGTGGGTGCCCCAGGGCCTCGGATCCCGGGGGCCCAGGGCTGGATTCACTTTAGAGTGGCTGGCTGCCGGGGGAGCCCACGGACTCGTCCCCGCGGCTCCCGGGGGCTCCGGCATTGCGGTGGCTGGGGGTCTCTCCTCCTCCATTGGTGGGGATCGGATTCGGTGGGGGTCTGATTTCCTGGGCTGGCCCCTCCTTGGTGTCTTCGCTCTTGGGGTCCCTCTGGGGGGGGCGCCTCTTCGGCTCTTCACAACCACTATTGAGCATTTTTTAATGGATAAACTTTACCTGCACAGTGCACCCTCACTAACAACTACAGGTGTTTGGTTCCAGGTACTCAGAGATTCACTTCCACGCAGAAAGCCCATATTCTGATCTTCAGGTAACACAGAGTACATGTCAGATTTAATAATACTACTTCAGCGATAGCTTCACTGCAAATACGATCTAGAAATATCTTAAATTAAGTCCACAGTATTGCTCCTTAATCTGAGCAGGTAAATAAGATGATTTCACAATGGGAGGGGTATATTTCTACTCTTAAAATAAGGTAATTAGATATATGCACTTAAAATAAGACAATGCAATTTTTTCTTAATTCAACTGTAAATTATCTTGTTCTGTTGGCAAAATGTTCACTTTCCTCCTCAATTCAAGAACAAATGCACTTATTTTAGGAAACAATGACTTATTTAGATTTCCATCTTCTTCTATTGTTCATATGATCCCAGACTGAGAAACAGCTGAAGGTCTGAGGCTGTTCAGCCCAACATCCCATCAGTTCCCATCGGCACAGATCAACATTCCAGCAGCGATCCCAGCCTCCGATCCGGAGCCGTGTCTACAGGCTCCGCCCCCTGGTCTGACATCATTAAGATGTCCGGTCTGGAGCTGCAGGGCCTGTTAGACACCAGTTTGCTGATAAAGGAAAGCAGCTCTGGCCTTTAGGATTACAATCTGCCGAAGGAAAGCTGATTAGCTATGCAGCTAGAAAGCTAACCCTAATTACACCAAGGCTGGCGGGATTACTCCAAGTCTCAGCTTTCCCAGGAAAACGCAGCCAGATGTTGTCATGGAGGTTAGTCTTCCGGGGAATTCTGCTTCCAGTAGCTTATTTAGAGCACATAGAGTTAAAGCAAGACGCCAATAAAGATAAAAACATGCTGGGATACGTAGCTGAAAGTCAGCAGGTCAGAGGCTCACCTGCCTCTGATGATGCAAACCAATCAGCTTTGAATCGCACCTCCATGAAGCCCAATCAGCCTCCAGAGTTCCAGCATCCTCCATCCCCCACCTCCACCCCCGATTCAACCCTCCTCCACCCCCGATTCAACACACCTCCACCCCCGATTCAAGCCACCTCCACCCCCGATTCAACCCACCTCCACCCCCGATTCAACCCTCCTCCACCCCCCTCCTCCAGCCCCTCCTCCACCCCCGATTCAACCCACCTCCACCCCCGATTCAACCCTCCTCCACCCCCACCTCCACCCCCGATTCAACCCACCTCCACCCCCGATTCAACCCTCCTCCACCCCCTCCTCCAGCCCCTCCGCCACCCCCGATTCAACACACCTCCACCCCCACCTCCACCCCCGATTCAACCCACCTCCACCCCCGATTCAACCCTCCTCCACCCCCGATTCAACCCTCCTCCACCCCCGATTCAACCCACCTCCACCCCCGATTCAACCCTCCTCCACCCCCTCCTCCAGCCCCTCCGCCACCCCCGATTCAACACACCTCCACCCCCACCTCCACCCCCGATTCAACCCACCTCCACCCCCGATTCAACCCTCCTCCACCCCCGATTCAACCCACCTCCACCCCCGATTCAAGCCACCTCCACCCCCGATTCAACCCTCCTCCACCCCCTCCTCCAGCCCCTCCTCCACCCCCGATTCAACCCTCCTCCACCCCCGATTCAACCCACCTCCACCCCCGATTCAAGCCACCTCCACCCCCGATTCAACCCTCCTCCACCCCCGATTCAACCCACCTCCACCCCCGATTCAACCCTCCTCCAACCCCGATTCAACCCACCTCCACCCCCGATTCAACCCACCTCCACCCCCGATTCAACCCACCTCCACCCCCACCTCCACCCCCGATTCAACCCTCCTCCACCCCCGATTCAACCCACCTCCGATTCAACACACCTCCACCCCCACCTCCACCCCCGATTCAACCCACCTCCACCCCCGATTCAACCCTCCTCCACCCCCGATTCAACCCACCTCCACCCCCGATTCAACCCACCTCCACCCCCGATTCAACCCTCCTCCACCCCCGATTCAACCCACCTCCACCCCCACCTCCACCCCCGATTCAACCCACCGCCACCCCCGATTCAACCCTCCTCCACCCCCGATTCAACCCACCTCCACCCCCACCTCCACCCCCGATTCAACCCACCTCCACCCCCACCTCCACCCCCGATTCAACACACCTCCACCCCCACCTCCACCCCCGATTCAACCCACCTCCACCCCCGATTCAACCCACCTCCACCCCCACCTCCACCCCCGATTCAACACACCTCGACCCCCACCTCCACCCCCGATTCAACCCACCTCCACCCCCGATTCAACACACCTCCACCCCCCATTCAACCCACCTCCAACCCCCACCTCCACCCCCGATTCAACCCACCCCCGATTCAACCCACCTCCACCCCCTCCTCCACCCCCAATTCAACCCACCTCCATCCCCCATTCAACCCACCTCCAACCCCCACCTCCACCCCCGATTCAACCCACCTCCACCCCCGATTCAACCCACCCCCACCTCCGATTCAACCCACCTCCACCCCCTATTCAACACACCTCCACCCCCACCTCCACCCCCATTCAACCCACCTCCACCCCCGATTCAACCCACCCCCACCCCCGATTCAACCCACCTCCACCCCCTATTCAACACACCTCCACCCCCATTCAACCCACCCCCACCCCCGATTCAACCCACCTCCACCCCCGATTCAACCCACCCCCACCCCCGATTCAACCCACCTCCACCCCCAATTCCACCCCCGATTCAACCCACCCCCACCCCCGATTCAACCCACCTCCACCCCCTATTCAACACACCTCCACCCCCACCTCCACCCCCATTCAACCCACCTCCACCCCCCACCTCCACCCCCGATTCAACCCACCCCCCACCCCCGATTCAACCCACCTCCACCCCCATTCAACCCACCCCCACCTCCACCCCCGATTCAACCCACCTCCACCCACCATTCAACCCACCTCCACCCCCACCTCCACCCCCCGATTCAACCCACCCCCACCCCCATTCAACCCACCCCCACCCCCATTCAACCCACCTCCACCCCCGATTCAACCCACCCCCACCCCCGATTCAACCCACCTCCACCCCCTATTCAACACACCTCCACCCCCACCTCCACCCCCATTCAACCCACCTCCACCCCCGATTCAACCCACCCCCACCCCCGATTCAACCCACCTCCACCCCCTATTCAACACACCTCCACCCCCATTCAAACCACCCCCACCCCCGATTCAACCCACCTCCACCCCCCACCTCCACCCCCGATTCAACCCACCCCCACCCCCGATTCAACCCACCTCCACCCCCTATTCAACACACCTCCACCCCCACCTCCACCCCCATTCAACCCACCTCCACCCCCGATTCAACCCACCCCCACCCCCGATTCAACCCACCTCCACCCCCTATTCAACACACCTCCACCCCCATTCAAACCACCCCCACCCCCGATTCAACCCACCTCCACCCCCACCTCCACCCCCGATTCAACCCACCCCCACCCCCGATTCAACCCACCTCCACCCCCTATTCAACACACCTCCACCCCCACCTCCACCCCCGATTCAACCCACCTCCACCCACCCTTCAACCCACCTCCACCCCCACCTCCACCCCCGATTCAACCCACCCCCATTCAACCCACCTCCACCCCCCACCTCCACCCCCAATTCAACCCACCTCCACCCCCGATTCAACCCACCTACACCCCCATTCAACCCACCTCCACCCCCCACCTCCACCCCCGATTCAACCCACCTCCACCCCCGATTCAACCCACCTCCACCCCTGATTCAACCCACCTACACCCCCATTCAACCCACCTCCACCCCCGATTCAACCCACCTACACCCCTGATTCAACCCACCTACACCCCCATTCAACCCACCTCCACCCCCGATTCAACCCACCTCCACCCCCACCTCCACCCCCGATTCAACCCACCTACACCCCTGATTCAACCCACCTCCACCCCCGATTCAACCCACCTCACCACCGATTCAACCCACCTCCACCCCACCTCCACCCCGATTCAACCCACCTACCCCCTGATTCAACCCACCTCCACCCCGATTCAACCCACCTCCACCCCCGATTCAACCACCTCCACCCCCATTCCACCTCCACCCCCACCTCCACCCCCGATTCACCACCCACCACCCCGATTCACACTACCTCATCATTAAAATCATCTAATGTTTCCTGCCGGATTAGCGCACACCTAAAAACGTATTAAAATTCTCTATGCCTTTCCTTGACTTGAATGATTTACAGATACCATCCTCCTAAATCAAAATCAATGTAAACCCCGATTTAAAAGCTTGTTTCTACATCGCTGACACCTCTCGTTTATGTCAGATTTAACTCTTAATTCCTGCCTGTGTTCGCTCACAACCAAAGAGATAAATCCACGTCTCCTGAACTACCACGCAGTTTCTGACCGTGATCCTGACTGAACGCAAGGCTGCAAATGTCTTCCCCTTTTTTAGAAATCAAAACCGGATGAGAAAATCCAATGAATATTGTCTTTTCTAACCCATCAGCAAATGAAAGCGGCTGGAACATTCGACATTTTCCTACGCTGTTTGTTGTGTCTGCCTCAAGATTCACCACAAGGAGCCATCCGCTTTCCACGGATTCTCCCAGATTGAACAACCACGGCGCTGCCACTCATCCTCACGACCGCACGAGATCAAAACCACCTCAACGCCAGAGGCTTAGTTGCACCTCACCCCCATTCGAAACTCAGACCCCCTCCACCCCGATCAATCCCCACCCACCGATTTCAACCGAACCGCCACCGCCTCCACCCCATTCCACCTACCCCCATTCAACCCACCTCCAACCCCCACCCCACCCCCATTCAACCCACCTCCACCCCCGATTCAACCCACCCACCCCCATTCAAACCACCTCCACCCCCCATTCAACCATTTACCCACCTCCACCCCCATTTTAAAACCCCCCTCCACCCCGATTCAACCCACCCACCCCCATTCAAACCCACCTCCACCCCCATTCAACCCACCTACACCCCCATTCAACCCACCCCCACACCCCGATTCAACCACCTCCCCCCCCAATTCAACCCCCCACACCCGATTCAACCACCTCCCCCCCCACCTTCCAAACCCCCCCATTCAAAACCCCCCCACCCCCGATTCAACCCACCACCCCATTCAACCCACCTCCACCCCATTTTAAACCCACCTCCACCCCACCTCCACCCCCGATTCAACCCACCAACCCCGATTCAACCCCCCCTACCCCCTTTCAAACCCCCCCCTACACCCCCATTCAACCCACCTCCACCCCCGATTCAAACCCACCTCCCCCCACCTCCACCCCCCATTCAACCCACCCCCCCCACCCCCATTCACACCCCCACATTAAACCCAACCTCCATCCCCGATTTTATTTAAAAAACCCACTTTTCCAGGATTTTCAAAAAATCTCCCCCAACCCATTAAAAATCCAAAACCCAAACCCCCTACCCCCATTTAAAACCAACCTTCCTTTCCCCATTTTCCAAAAAAAAACCCCCCCCACCCCCGATCATACCCAAACCCCAAACCCCTTTAAAAAAATCCAAAAAACCCCCTTAAAACCACCCCCAAAAACCCACGGAATTCAACCCTCCTCCACACCACCGGGGCCAAAACCTTTTTCCGGGGGTTCTCCCACACTTTAAAAACCCCCTCCATCCTCCTAACAAAAAAACCACCCTCCCCACCTAAATCCCCAGGCATTAAACCTCCCTCTCCAAGGGAATTCCAAAACCCACCCCCCCCGGCAACCCCCTCCACCCCCGATTCAACCCACCCCCACCTCCACCGCCCTGTTCTCACATACCTGCTTATGCAGTTTAAAGTAAAATTCAGTGCTAATGTTTCCTGCCGGGATCTGAGCGCCAAAGTCTTAAAATAATTGTATAAATAAAATTCTTCTGATTGTCTTTTTCCGTGTGAGTTTTGAAATGATTTACAGAATAAATCTCTCTCTGAAATCTATAAATAAATGTATAGACCGATTTATAAATTTGTCTTTGTTTCTACAATACTGCTGAACATTACCTCTTCTTTTATTGTAGATTTAATTCTTATTATTTTCCTTGCCTGTGTTCTGCTGCACATTTTACCAAAAGAAGAAAGGAATAAATCCACTGGTCTCCATTGAAAGCTTTACCAGCAGCAGGTTTCTGAGCAGCGTGTGGATCAGCTGACTGAAGGAAGGCTGCAAATGTTTCCCTCTTTTTAGAAATCAAAACCAGGATGAGGAAAAGTCCAATGAAATATTTGTCTTTTCTAAACCCAGCAGCAAATGAAAGCGGCTGGAACATGTCGGACATTTTCCTACGGCTGTTTGTTTGGTGTCTGGCCTCAAAGTTCACCACAAGGAGCCAAATCCGGCTTTTTCCGGAGCTGGGATTCTCCCAGTGTCACTTTGGGAAAACCACGGCGCTGCACATCTGCATCCTCAGAGGCAGAAAAGCACAGAGACAGAAACCACCTCAAAGCAGAGGCTTGTTGGGCAGCTTTTGATGAGGAAGGTTGCCGTGGAAACCAGGCAGGAAGCCTGCTAGGGATACGCTGATCTTCCATGTTGTAGAGATAGTAGCCAAGGAGACACGGGGGCACGTGACGCTCCACGCCGGCACAGCGGGTTCTCTGACGGCCGCCATGCTGGAGACGCTGCAGAACGCTGAAGAAGTAGGTCAGTAGAACATGAGAGCATCGGTCTTCATGGAAACATCAGAGAGTCAACAGTGTGGAGAGGAGGGGACTCTGCAGCTGTAACAGCTGCAGAGTCATTGTGAGGATGAACAGCAGCTAATTCAGTGAAGCTTCCAACATGTCTGATTATGGAGCAGACTGCTGGAGAGCCGCAGCTTGAAGGCAGCAGATCAGGGGGTTTTAGGCCCATAGGGTGAAAGTTTTATGCAGACGGGTCAGATTGAGGACCAGAACCGACCAGAACCGACCAGAACCAACCAGAACCGACCAGAACCAACCAGAACCGACCAGAACCAACCAGAACCAACCAGAACCAGCGTCTATTTGGAAGCAGACTCACTCAATCAGGGTCAGAATGGTTCTCTAGTCCTCATCAGGATTTGCTTGTGTGCGAATCCCCCCCGACTACCGACTCCCAGCAGACACACTGGTTGTCCTGGTGTTAACCCAGTGTGGCCAGTTTAATGAGACGTGGATGCATTCAGGGGGAAGGTTGTCTTATTTTTCTAGGTTTAAAGCAGATGTAGAATCAGCGGCGTTTCTGCTACAGAGATCGGATCGAACAGTTTGCTGCAGGTCGATCGTCTGTTTGCTCAGACGGTGACGCAGAGCAGCTCTGCCTGAAATGTTCCCATCAAAGCAACTTTAACTGAAGAGCAACCCTGCTAGCATGTGTGTCTGTTCTCATGTCCTCACCTTCAGGACAAAGTCCACCTCTGGAGCTGGGACTGAACCACACCCAGAGTCCAGATGTCTCCTGCCCCGTCCCTCAGAGAGCTGCTCCACCATCCAGGTATCAGAGTGTGAGAGAGCGAAGGCTAATCCAATCAGGGAGCAGAGGAAAGCTGTTCAGCCACTCAGAGGAGATACGGAGCAGAGAAAAGGTTTGGTCCATCTCCCTCCCTGCCTCTCTGTTACTTAGAGAATAAAGAAACTGCATTACAGAGGCCCCCCAGGCGGAGATTAGCTCTTCCTCTGGCGCAGAGCACAGGAAGGCTGCCTGACAGAAAATCAGGTTTGCTTTCCATTTTCTCCTGCTGGTTCGTCTGTCAGCCAGACTGAGGGAAATATGGCTGGGAGAGAGCCACACTTTCAGCAGATAACGGGAAGGCTGAGCCTAATACAGCACAGCTGCTCTGTTTGACCTTTGGACGTGTCAGGAGAGGATTCAGGCGGTATAAAGTTAACCCAAGCTAACAGTGCTAACTGCTAACAGAAGATGCTATTTAAAAGTCAACTCTGATCATTTTGTCTCAGTTTGAAGGAAACAGTCTGACTGTTTAGCAGCAACCTCTCCGTCAGAATCACAGCAATAATAAAACTGATCCTCCATGATGACAGACATGCTCTCAAACATTCATACGTCACGCTGCGATTGTTCCTTTTTTACATCATATTAGCACATCTAGATTACTGTAGTTGATCGGCTTCTTATGGAAACATCCGCAGAAACAGGAAGTTAAAGGGAAACGTGTCTGGGAGGCGAGCCGCCGTCCGCAGAGGGAAGTTACTTCCTGCAGCACCTTTCTGACAAAAACATTGTTTTTACTTTGACTGGATTAACATACAGATATAAAACGTTTGGCTGCTTCCTCCATCATGAAGAACTTCACTAAACAACAACCCAGAAACGCTGCAGACGCAGAGAAAATGATGTTTGTAGAAGAGCTGACTTTAACCTTCATCATGTCTGCAGGTCGACTGAATATAGAGTGAATAGAAATATTATGGATGGAGCTTCAGGCTGGTCAAGTTACATTTCACAGAATCTCAGACATTTTGTTTTTCCCTCCAGCTCTTTAATAGTTATATTTAATATTTATTATGTTGAAGGTGGGTTTGCTTCCCTGAAAAAGGAAATAAACTTCCTGCTTCGTGCAGATCTATGCAGTAGAAGTGAGCAGTAACCAAACAAAGCTGACAGTAAAATCCTGAAACAGCGGATTCCAGGTTAACAAACTTTGAAGGGAAGAAAGAAACAGAACATCTGGAATAAAACATCTGCATGTTCAGGATCATTGCAAAGGATTAAATACACATAAAAATCACAATACTGGCAAAACCATTCAGCCCGACTGGTTTCATATGATTTATGATATAAAGACAAATTCTGTGGAAAATGTTTCTTGTTATTTTTCCAATTAAATTATTTGTTTCATCTTTAAAATACCTTGAACATAACTTTAGACTTTGGACTGATTTCCTCATTTCCAGCAGTTAATTAGATGTTATGATCAGTTCGTCAGACGCAGCAGAGCTGCTGCAGGTGCGGTTAGCTTAGCCGCCTCTGGCTACCGTTCCTGCAGAAGCTTCTGGAGGGAAACTGAATGAAGCTGGAAACTCACATTGACGTAATGGACAAGGTGCTCCTGCTCGTTGACCTTGTAGGTCTTAATGCCGTACTCCTTAGCCAGGCGCAGGATCCGGTTCTGGGTGGGCCCGACATAGGCCCCGCCCAGATCCACCCACTTGGTCTCCTTGTTCTGGAAACGGAAAGAAAACCACTGAGGTTAGAATGATCTAGAATGAAGGGAAAACAGCCAATCATGGCGCCTGCTGCACCAGGAACACGTTGAAGTAAGCGAGGAGGCGGAGCTTCTCAGCGACTGGCCCCCAGGGGTGCTTTTGGTCGGCCCCCATGCTGCCAGTAACATATTTAAACTGTGAGGCATCAGACCAGGAGAGGAATGTTGATTTTTAGAGTTAACCTGTTAAGAACGACCAAATGATAAAATAATGACCTGAATGACTTTAAATCATGGCTTTCCAAAGTGACGGCGGCTGCAGAGCGTTTTCCGTCTCACTGCAGGTAAAATGATCAAGTTCAGCTTCCGTCTGCTGGAGAACTGAATGTTAAACTTTAACCACATGGCTGTCAGACAGCTAAACACGTTCTTATGGTCTGAAATAATATCCTGGGAGACGTTTAGTTGCAGCTTTAGTTCTAGTTTTCTTAGGTTCAATCATTAGTTGTTTTTGTTTCTGAGGAGGAAGCTGGACTTAGGAAGGACCGATGAGGCGCAAACCTTCCCCCCCAGACTGTGTCCAGAAATATCTGCATCCTCCTTTATAGCTGAGAAGAACATATTGTAAAGCCTGGAGACGAGCATCTGCAGAAACCTGGTTTAGCATCATCAAAGTTCCGTATTGGTCCTGAGCAGCTGGTCTTACCCGCACAGTGAAGGTGCGACCACCGACTCGATCCCTGGCCTCCAGAACCACAGGATTCAGCCCGCTGGCCTTTAGCAGCTTGGCAGCACTCAGCCCTGCAAACACAGAAGCAGACGATGAGTCAGGAGAACATCTAGGTGGTCTTCAGATGGCTCCTTCTGTTCTATAATAGATCTGCACATTAAACCAGACTGAGGACTGGAGAGAAGATGGTTAACGAACCATTTTACCAAAGGAAGAACCAGGAGACACCGAGCCCCGTCCCCAACCAATCAGAAAGCTGCTCATTCTGACATTGAGACCACCATATCTGGCTGCAGACTGTGGAGTAAACAATGTGGAGGTTTGTCTGTTCTTAGCCTCCCAGGCTGCAAACGAAGGTTAATGAGAGATCAGAAAGTTGGGTATAAATGTATGTTCTATAACGCTGCAGTCAGAGCTCTATCGCTCCGTCTGAGGACGTTAAATAAATCTGAACCTTATTTCTTGCAGGAATGTCTCTGCCTCAGCTTCCTGACTCCACATGACCCACAAACATTCAGGAACAAACTATAAATATTTAATATGATCAGAAACGGACAAAAATTTGATCATGTCTTCATTTTGCTCGATATCGTTTCTATATAAACAACCTGTACAAACTTATGAGAATCATGTTAATAAATCCAAGATGCATCTAAGAAATTTTCATGATAAAAACAAAACTCAAAAAGATGAATAAAAGCAGGAGAATCAATCCTGTAGAAACAGCCTGTATTAAAATGATAGATATTCATATATAGAAGGAAAACTGCGATACGTTGATGTGGATTTATGGTCCACCCTCTGACCAATGACCTCCCTCCCCAGGTCCCTGCGTCTTCCTGGCCCTCGGCCCTCAACCTTCTGCCGAACAGACAGGTTGGTAACAATGAGAAACTAAATATCTTTAGTTTAACTAGATGATCCATAAAGAAAATAAAGCTTGTTTTTAGGAAAAGTTTAAGAGTGATTCTGGTTTCTGGTTTCTAGTGAAACAGTAAAAACGAAAGAGCAGTCTGCTCCTCTTCCCTTCCTCTGAGAGCTTTCTGTACATCAGGACATGATAATGGATGCGATGGAGAGGCTGATATCCATCAGACAGATGCAGCTGCCTTAAAAGCAGCCCTGCTGTCCTGAGAGCCCAGAGGCCTTCGCTCAGCCAGGAGACATTCCCCGTCTGGAAGGACAAACACGGTGGAGGCGCAGCGGCGCTTTCTGCACCTGGAGCAGCAAGAAACCTCTGATCTCCTTCCTGAACAATCCAGGACACTCAGCAGAACCTGGACCCTCCGGATCCCTTCCCTTCAGCTTAACTTCTGCACTGAAGGGTGTTTATCGTCCCGTTTCCGTTCCCCTCTGAATCCGATCCGTGCCGAGTTCAGACTGAGCTTGGATCAGTTAACCGTGCCGAGCTCGGTTCCTTACGGCCGTTAACACATCATGCTAGCACGGTTAGCACGGTTCCTCGCCTCCTAATGGCGATCTATGGTACTGCTGCCTTCTAGAGGGAAACAAGCAAACCAACATGGCGGAAGTTTGCTGAGAATCAGGCGAAGAAGGCAGCCTTCGGTGAATTTCATTGACAGAGTCGGTTTTTGGGAAGTGGATACAACAAACAATCGTCTGATCAGTGCTTCCAGACGCAGGAAACAACGACAGACGTTGAGGTTCATCGCATTTCTGAGCAGAATCATCACTGAAAATCGTGCGGCGCGGTGGAAAGCTGGGATTTTAGGAATGATTACGGAGGCTGACTGTGAGGAGATGATGCTGTCTGCTCATGTTATCTGGGAACCGGGCCAGAACTGAACCGCACCGAGGCCTACTGATGGACTACTACCATGTTAGCGCGGTCCGGTTGGGTCTGCACGCCATTTATGCTCAGCAGTTACCATGGTTACCGTAGGGTTTCTAATGGGTGGTGGAAATGGGGCTTGGTAGGACGCAGTATTCTGCTGATGAAGCTGATATCAATGGTACCTGAAGACAAATCCTCCTCTTCCTCACCAGAAAAAAACAAAGAATCCTTTCAAAAATAAAACCCTCCAGGACAGACGGCCATTTTGAAAGAGTGAACGCTGCAGAGTTCTGATCAAAGCAGAGGCACTGAGAGCCAATCGGTCCTTATGTTTCACAAAGACTCCATCAGATCAGCATCTCAAAGACTCTCAGCTGGAGACGGATTTTTAAATTCAGGCCCTTTGCTTTTCTTCCACCCCTCTGATCATGTGACTGTTCCCGCCATGTTGTCCTGGACGGGTCATTTCCTGTTTGGGCTGTTATCTCCTGGCTGCTGCCCTCTCTGGATGACTTCACTCCTAAATGCTTTTTCCAGCTATTATCTGCAGTCTGAGCCTCTTGGAGGCAGAGGAGCAGCTTAATCCAAGTATCTCCCTGCAGGTCCAGATGCTCTCCAGCGCTCACTCTTTGGATGATGATCCAGATGTCATAGCTGTAGTTGAACCGTAAGAACGTAGAGCTTTGCCTTTCATCCCAGCTCTGCTTCATCTCAGCAGCATCAACCCACCAGTTCAGTCAATCCCTCACTTCCTGTTCCCATGAAGCATGACGCTTCCCAGGAGTGAAGAGCTTCCAAATATTTCTGGATTGGAAACTCCCAAAGGTCCCAAACGAACAGCATCTTAAACGCTTCTGGTGGGAACCAGAGAAAAACTAAACCCCTGCTAACCATCAGTTTACAGGCGTATTTCATTCAGTCATCAAACACCTTCATCACTCCACAGACCATGGGAGACGTTTTGCTTGGCTGAAGCAACCTGATGAAACATCAGGCATCAATCTGACTCATTTGCTCAGCATTTCACAGAAACACTGATGATTCTATTCAGTTTATTTCTATAGTTCTAATTCACATCATGTCCTCTCAGCACAGCTGATATTTCTCTCCAGGATGGAGTCACAGCCAAACAGGAACAGACCAGATGAAGCTACTATGAGAAAAAGCAGAGAGAGCAGAACGTTAGAGATTGAACTAACAGATTCTGCAGAGTGGGAGAACAGAGATAGAATGAAGCAGAATGATGAAAAAGGGGTCCCTATGTCCTCCAGCAGTCTAAGCCTATAGCAGCAGAACTATAGAGATAGATCAGGATAACCTGAGCCACTCTAACTAGAAGCTTTATCAAAAAGGAAAGTTTTAAGCCTAGCCTTAAAGTAGACAGGGTGTCTGCCTCACGGACTAAAACTGGTAGTTGGTTCCACAGGAGAGGAGCCTGAGAACTAAAAGAGTTCACCCATTGTCATCAATGATGATGGAACCATAAGTTCTGCTCTAACGCTCCCCCCCACATCCTCCACTCTGGGTCCCTGAGCAAGACCCTTAACCCCACGCTGCTCCCCGGGGGCCGCACAACAACAGCCCACTGCTCCCCAAGGGGAGGGGTTAAATGCAGAGAGGGAAATCCTCCAGTGTGAGATCCATAAAGTTCATTATTATTATTAACCTCTGAAGGAAAACGTCCAAAGATCATCTTGGTGTCGTTCTGCAGAAACCCACCATCCACCATCCAAGATAGTTGGACTAATAAACTTTCAAAGCACTTTAGGGAATTACTTCGTTCAAATCATCAACAATTTCTTGACATCATATTCAGACACATTCAAGGTCTTCTTCTTCTTCCTTAATGCAGCGCGTCTCGTCCAGATCAGGTTATTTCCTTCCAGGAACAATCCAATAGTTCCTGACTGACAAGCGTAGCAAGAAATGAAGATCTGATGGCTCCGAATTGATCTCCACTGGGAGACGTTTATAGAGGGATTTACAGCCGCTTTAATAACAGATGTTGAATCAGAAGTTTAAACACATTAAAGGGCCGGGGGGGCGGGGTCAGAACTGGGAGCTGCTGCTGTTAAACAAACAGATCATCAGAGCAATGATTCATCAGGATCAGGAACATTTTCATGGCTTTACTCGCCACAAGCAGAACAAACATGGAGGAACTTGAATCCACAGGAGAATCTCAGACGAGCTGCTGATGAGCTGCTGTTTGCACAGCTGGAAGGAGAACGCAGTGAAGTGGAGCTGGAGGCGCGCTGATGGCATTTAGATCATTCAACAGTTGGTTTTACTGCCTGAGCAGCAAGATAATAAGACAGCTTAGCCTGGAAGACACGCTGGATTAAAAAAACCCGAAAAGAAATCATCATGAAATAATCTGATGCAAAGAAGCCACATGTCGGGTAAAATGGTTTAACTCAAAATCTAATTAGAAAAGATATAATTGGACACGGACCCAGAGACGGTGCTAATCTGGAACACCAGTCTGGTTCCTGCAGTCGCTGGTCTGAACCCAACCTGGAGCCAGAAACGGTTTCAGCAGAATGAGAGTAGAAGAGAATCTAAAGACCAAACGGTGCAGAGAGGAAACATGGAGAGACTGAAGATCCAGAACCTGAACAGGAAGGAGAAACGGAGGAAAGGATGCTGGAGCTGAAGGATCTTCCTCCTTTTCCTGCTCCCTGCAGCGTGTTTCCTGGACAGACGCCATGTTGGAAACCTGAGCACAACCGAACCTGATTCCTACTGAATCCACATTGATTGCATCTGTGGGACGTAAACGTGAACTAAGTTTGAACCTGGTGCATCTGATGCACCGTTGGACCTCCTCACTGACCTGCTGCAGTGACATCGGCTTTTTGACCGTTCTTCAAGCTACTGAGGCTGAACGCGCCAACAGACATGGAATCAGCTTCTATTACTGGATGAAATCTCAGCTCCTGCAACAAGTTTTCACCTTAATGGCAGAAAGTTGAGCGCTGCAGATGACTGACAGGATGCTGAGCTGTCTGTTTATTTTAGAAGCGTTGCCGCTGGCGCCTCCTCGTCAAGCCGTGAGTCACCAGAATCAGGTTCCAGCAGATTCAGCAGCATTTCAAACGGAGAAAAGCAGAACCGCTGCAGCCTAAAGACTTCAGGGGAGGTTCTGTTAAAGATCGGACCTTTAAAATGATGAGCTAACGAGCAGCCTGGGACTGTTACTGCCATATATGGACGCTAACTCAGTCCCACAGTTATAACTGATGGCATTTTGTGGCGTCGCTCAATGGTTCGGTCCACCGGCGTCGCTCAATGGTTCGGTCCACCGGCGTCGCTTAGTGGTTCGGTCCACCGGCGTCGCTCAATGGTTCGGTCCACCGGCATCCCTCAATGGTTCGGTCCACCGGCATCGCTCAGAGGTTCGGTCCATCGCTGTCGCTCAATGGTTCGGTCTACCGGCGTCGCTTAGTGGTTCGGTCCACCGGCGTCGCTCAATGGTTCGGTCCACCGGCGTCGCTCAATGGTTCGGTCCACCGGCGTCGCTCAATGGTTCGGTCCACCGGCGTCGCTTAGTGGTTCGGTCCACCGGCGTCTCTCAATGGTTCGGTCTACCGGCGTTGCTCAATGGTTCGGTCTACCGGCGTTGCTCAATGGTTCGGTCTACCGGCGTCGCTCAATGGTTCGGTCTACCGGCGTCGCTCAATGGTTCGGTCCACCGGCGTCACTCAATGGTTCGGTCTACCGGCGTCGCTCAATGGTTCGGTCTACCGGCGTCACTCAATGGTTCGGTCTACCGGCGTCACTCAATGGTTCGGTCCACCGGCGTCGCTCAATGGTTCGGTCTACCGGCATCGCTTAGTGGTTCGGTCCACCGGCGTCACTCAATGGTTCGGTCCACCGGCGTCACTCAATGGTTCGGTCTACCGGCGTCGCTCAATGGTTCGGTCCACCGGCGTCGCTCAATGGTTCGGTCCACCGGCGTCGCTCAGAGGTTCGGTCCACCGGCGTCGCTCAATGGTTCGGTCCACCGGCGTCGCTTAGTGGTTCGGTCCACCGGCGTCTCTCAATGGTTCGGTCTACCGGCGTTGCTCAATGGTTCGGTCTACCGGCGTTGCTCAATGGTTCGGTCTACCGGCGTCGCTCAATGGTTCGGTCTACCGGCGTCGCTCAATGGTTCGGTCCACCGGCGTCACTCAATGGTTCGGTCTACCGGCGTCGCTCAATGGTTCGGTCTACCGGCGTCACTCAATGGTTCGGTCTACCGGCGTCACTCAATGGTTCGGTCCACCGGCGTCGCTCAATGGTTCGGTCTACCGGCATCGCTTAGTGGTTCGGTCCACCGGCGTCACTCAATGGTTCGGTCTACCGGCGTCGCTCAATGGTTCGGTCTACCGGCGTCACTCAATGGTTCGGTCCACCGGCGTCACTCAATGGTTCGGTCTACCGGCGTCGCTCAATGGTTCGGTCCACCGGCGTCACTCAATGGTTCGGTCTACCGGCGTCGCTCAATGGTTCGGTCCACCGGCGTCGCTCAATGGTTCGGTCCACCGGCGTCGCTCAGAGGTTCGGTCCACCGGCGTCGCTTAGTGGTTCGGTCCACCGGCATCACTCAATGGTTTGGTCTACCGGCATCGCTCAATGGTTCGGTCCACCGGCGTCGCTTAGTGGTTCGGTCTACCGGCGTCGCTCAATGGTTCGGTCCACCGGCGTCGCTTAGTGGTTCGGTCCACCGGCGTCGCTCAATGGTTCGGTCCACCGGCGTCGCTTAGTGGTTCGGTCCACCGGCGTCGCTCAATGGTTCGGTCCACCGGCGTCGCTTAGTGGTTCGGTCCACCGGCGTCGCTCAATGGTTCGGTCCATCGCTGTCGCTCAATGGTTCGGTCTACCGGCGTCGCTTAGTGGTTCGGTCCACCGGCGTCGCTTAGTGGTTCGGTCCACCGGCGTCGCTCAATGGTTCGGTCCACCGGCGTCGCTTAGTGGTTCGGTCCACCGGCGTCGCTCAATGGTTCGGTCCATCGCTGTCGCTCAATGGTTCGGTCTACCGGCGTCGCTTAGTGGTTCGGTCCACCGGCGTCGCTTAGTGGTTCGGTCCACCGGCGTCGCTCAGATGTTCGGATCACCGGTGTTGCTCAGAGCACATAAGCGTGTTCTGAGGTGTTCTAGATGTTGACGGCGTGTTTGTGGAATGTCAGAGTTTCTGCTGGGTGAATGGAGCTGCACACATTGTTTCCTTCAGGATGGATAAACACGCAGCTTCCTGCTTCCTGAACACTGAACAATGAGGAGATGCAGATGCCCTCTGTGTTGAAGGGTGTAGAGGGGGATTGGTGGACCGTCTCCTAGGCGGCACCCATTTAATGGCCCGCCGTTCAATGTGCCTCCATTTCCTTCATTTGGGGAGATCGGCTGAGCCTTAGATGTGAAACTGATCCTTTCCACCAATCTGATCGACCTCTTTAACCTCTGAAATGCCTTAAACTTAACTTTGTACTATTAGAATAAATACATTGAAATATCTTGGGTCTTGTGAACTTCTAACAGTGTGACATCCGTATAGGTGAAAATCAGAATCAGCACGTGAGGCTTTGAAAGACCAGAAACCTGTAATCGGTGGAAACACCTGAAGGTTGATCAGCTGGTGAGAACAGCTTCATCTTTCATGGCTTCCCTTCTTCTTCTTGACAAACACTCAATTCCTTTTCTCTGCTCCCTAATTCTCCGACAGTGTTTCCACTCGTTCTCCTCCTCCCTCTGTTTAAATCACAGCTGCTGACAGAGAAAAACAGAGGAAGGGGACCCCCCCCCCCCCCCCCCCCCCCCCCCCCCCCCTTTACTTCAGCTCCTCTGACCTACCCTCCTCTTCCTCACCCTCCACTGGGCTGCTGGCTTTGATAACAGGCTGTCGCTGGCATTAAGGAGCCCTGAAGGGGCCGACTGCCTTAGGGAGGAGGTGTGAAGAAGGAGATCTGTCGTCTGACTGGACACTGATTGTTATAGGTTGTCTTCGCTGAAGGTTATTAAAGGTCAGCGGTAAACAAAGTGTGTAATTCCAGCAACCTAATGGGACATAACAGGCTGTGATTGTGTTCTCTAATGAAGGTTTCCTCTGTTTTCACCGTCTGACTGCTATCTGACCCGACACTGACCTAAATTCCTCCCCGCCTCATCCACGTCCCGCCAGCAAGACAAACAGGACGACATGAATGTTCATGTAAACAACTGTAACATCTGGATTCGTCACCCCATTCCAGATTCCCACACGATCCTTACCCTCCCACACCTGTTGCTCTCCACTGCTGTCTGAAATACTAAACCCTGACCATTGCCAAAAGACTGGGACATCTCACAGCAGACAGAGCCTCCGCTAAGACTCGACCAGCGTTCAGCCGAGCCTCAGACCAACTCCAGCCCTGAACTTCTCTACAGCAGTGAGGGAACATTATTCACATGTAGAGTCAATATACATCCTAACATTTAATGGCTAAATGTAAATAAAAACAGGTGAAAATACCAAAAATCCCTGAAAGCTTCATGATCAAACGTCCGGGGGACGTTTCCCTTCTGGACCACCCGTCCCCGGCTAAAGATGTCCCCAGAAATGTCCCCGATTTTACAGTTTTATGCATTAATCTGTTCATTGATCTGAACTAGGCTGATCACTGGGATAAATGTTTGCTTCGGTCCCAGGTTAATAAAAAAAAGGCTTTGATGTGTTTGTTTTACTAAAGATGAAGAGCAGAAATATAGAATAAACCAAACTAATCAACAGTCAGAACATTGGCTGCAGCTGCAGGAGGAAATAGACTCAGATCAAATGAACCAGAATGACTGGAAGACTCCTTAAAGGAGCTAATCTGGTTCAGTGGTTCTCCAGGATCAACCAGGGTTCATCTAAAGATGCTTCTAGAACTGATTGGTGACCTTTAGTTTATATCTGCAGATAGTTGGTTACTGATAGTAGTTAGACGCTGTTTTGCTGTTTTATGGCTGTGATTTATGAGCATAGACTTCCAAGCTTAGATCTACTTCCTCATAAAAAATAAGAGGCAGTAAAAGGAAAACTGAATGCCTGCATGATCTGAGAATGATGGAGTAAGAGATAACCGCCTGTTTAATCTGCGTTTATTAAGATTGTTTTTACTTGTAGCTCCAGATATGGTGTTGATTAACCTTTTTATTATTTAATCAGGTGAGATAATCTTAGGAAATACTAACAGGATGGAGAGGAACATTCCTGGATTTTACAATCCATTTTCATTGTTCAAATATGAATAAATATGTAAAAAAATAAATCAAAGCAGCACTGTTTCAGTTTTCTAATTTAATATTGATGATATGTATTTATTTTTATCTAGGAGCTGGAAATGTTCCCCTTCCTGAAAGCAGAAGAAGCTCCACTGCAAGGAAATCTGCTTCTATTTAAAAAGATTTCGGAAAATCTGAGGTTCAAAAGAAAAACTCTAAATTCAGGAAGCGTAGCTCACTTGAAACTAAGCAAACAATAACCTGCAGACGTTAAATGTTCAAATATTAAGCAACGATGGTTTCAATGTAACAGAAACGTTTAAACCATGGTGGATGTCTAGAGCATCACTGGAAATGGCCTAAAAAAATACTGCTGCAAGCTGCAAGAAATGTCACCTTAGGTGTGATTTGGAGTGCTAACAAGCCTTTAACCCTCAGAGAACCGCTAACACTCAGAGAGCCGCTAACCCTCAGAGAACCGCTAACCCTCAGAGAACCGCTAACCGTCAGAGAACCACTAACCCTCAGAGAACCGCTAACCCTCAGAGAACCGCTAACACTCAGAGAGCCGCTAACCCTCAGAGAACCGCTAACCCTCAGAGAACCGCTAACCGTCAGAGAACCACTAACCCTCAGAGAACCGCTAACCGTCAGAGAGCCGCTAACCGTCAGAGAACCGCTAACCGTCAGAGAGCCGCTAACCGTCAGAGAACCGCTAACCGTCAGAGAACCGCTAACCGTCAGAGAACCGCTAACCGTCAGAGAGCCGCTAACCGTCAGAGAGTGTTAGCGCTGTCTTTCAAACCATGTCTGTTCCTATTGGCCAACCCTCTGACCAATGAGAGCCACTGACTGTGACGTAGGAAGCGCCACAGGAAGCTGGTGGGGGAGTGGAAACAAACAGCCTGTCGGTAAAACAGTGAATACGTCCTTCTTCAAAATGAACGAGCGTAGAGCCTCTTCCTGCTCACGTTTCAACGAAAACCCAAAGTCTGATCCTTCCAGAACTGAATCCAAAGCTGAGTCAAACCAGAACTGTTCAATAGTTGCTGCCATCTTTCTTTTCGTGCTTCTCCCGCATCCTGCGGCTCTGTCGTCACGCCCTCCAAACCCCGCCCACTTTGCATCCAGACGTTCAAAACCCATCTCTGCGATGTGATTGGCCCGACAGTTCTAGGGCCTGGGGCATTGATGGAGGCTGGACCACTAGCAGCCAAAGATGATTTTAGCCGCATTCAGACCAGCATAGCAACAGTCAATAGCAGGATGTCAGAGTTACGTTTATCACTTTAGTTTAGTTTGTCCTGTTAGTTTTGTATGAAAAATAAACTTTAAACTACATCAATGGGCAATTATCCCTTTAGTCATGTTCAACAAACAATCTAAGGTCAGATCGCCATACGCTTAAAAAAACACCAAAAACTACATAATTAAATAGTTTTTTTTTTTCCAGGACTAAAGGGAGACACGCCCGTCAAGGTAGTTAAAAGTTTATTTTTTGGAACAAAACTAAAGGGATAAACGCGTATTGACTAAAGCTATGCTGGTCTGACAGATCAGTGGCCTAGTGGTTAGGGCATTGTGCTTGGAACGCAGAGGTTCTGAGTTCAAGTCCCACACCCACAGACTATGAATCTGGGTCCCTGAGCAAGACCCTTAACCCCACACTGCTCGTTGGGCTCTGAACAATGGCAGCCCACTGCTCCCTAGGGGGAGGGGTTAAATGCAGAGAGGAATTCTGTTTCTCTGAACTTGTGACAGTGTAATGAGAATTAAGTTGAATTCTATTCTTAAATGGAGGAAACTGGGATTGTTTTCCATTTTTTCAGAGCCTCATGTTGCCAAACTCCAGCAGAGCTCTGCTCTCAGTCTCCCTGTTCTGCTCCAGGCTGCAGTCTAATCAGATCACCCACATTTGTTTAGTTTTGGTCGGCATGGAGACCAGCAGGCTCCCTGAACATTCCTGGAACTCACTGCCTCCCTTCTCCTCTGGAACAAACCACAGCTCCATGCCTGCCCTGCTCTGGCTGAAGCAGCAGCCCTGCTCTGGCTGAAGCAGCAGCCCTGCTCTGGCTGAAGCTGCAGCCCTGCTCTGGCTGAAGCTGCAGCCCTGCTCTGGCTGAAGCTGCAGCCCTGCTCTGGCTGAAGCTGCAGCAGATCTGCTCTGGCTGAAGCTGCAGCAGCTCTGGCTGAAGCTGCAGCCCTGCTCTGGCTGAAGCTGCAGCAGCTCTGGCTGAAGCTGCAGCAGCTCTGGCTGAAGCTGCAGCCCTGCTCTGGCTGAAGCTGCAGCAGCTCTGGCTGAAGCTGCAGCCCTGCTCTGGCTGAAGCTGCAGCAGCTCCGGCTGAAGCTGCAGCAGCTCCGGCTGAAGCTGCAGCCCTGCTCTGGCTGAAGCTGCAGCAGATCTGGCTGAAGCTGCAGCAGCTCTGGCTGAAGCTGCAGCCCTGCTCTGGCTGAAGCTGCAGCAGCTCTGGCTGAAGCTGCAGCCCTGCTCTGGCTGAAGCTGCAGCAGCTCCGGCTGAAGCTGCAGCCCTGCTCTGGCTGAAGCTGCAGCAGCTCCGGCTGAAGCTGCAGCAGCTCCGGCTGAAGCTGCAGCCCTGCTCTGGCTGAAGCTGCAGCAGATCTGGCTGAAGCTGCAGCCCTGCTCTGGCTGAAGCTGCAGCAGCTCCGGCTGAAGCTGCAGCAGCTCCGGCTGAAGCTGCAGCCCTGCTCTGGCTGAAGCTGCAGCAGCTCCGGCTGAAGCTGCAGCAGCTCCGGCTGAAGCTGCAGCCCTGCTCTGGCTGAAGCTGCAGCAGCTCTGGCTGAAGCTGCAGCCCTGCTCTGGCTGAAGCTGCAGCAGCTCCGGCTGAAGCTGCAGCAGCTCCGGCTGAAGCTGCAGCCCTGCTCTGGCTGAAGCTGCAGCAGATCTGGCTGAAGCTGCAGCAGCTCCGGCTGAAGCTGCAGCAGCTCCGGCTGAAGCTGCAGCCCTGCTCTGGCTGAAGCTGCAGCCCTGCTCTGGCTGAAGCTGCAGCAGCTCTGGCTGAAGCTGCAGCCCTGCTCTGGCTGAAGCTGCAGCAGCTCTGGCTGAAGCTGCAGCAGCTCTGGCTGAAGCTGCAGCCCTGCTCTGGCTGAAGCTGCAGCAGCTCTGGCTGAAGCTGCAGCAGCTCTGGCTGAAGCTGCAGCCCTGCTCTGGCTGAAGCTGCAGCAGCTCTGGCTGAAGCTGCAGCAGCTCTGGCTGAAGCTGCAGCCCTGCTCTGGCTGAAGCTGCAGCAGCTCTGGCTGAAGCTGCAGCCCTGCTCTGGCTGAAGCTGCAGCAGCTCTGGCTGAAGCTGCAGTAGCTCTGCTCTGGCTGAAGCTGCAGCAGCTCTGGCTGAAGCTGCAGTAGCTCTGCTCTGGCTGAAGCTGCAGCTCTGGTTCCACAGCCTCCTCAGCACCACCGCGGTGGAGCGTCCCTGTCAGCCCCACCAAAGGAGTGATTTATCCGCCCTCCTCTTCCTCTTATGTAACGCAGCGCTGCTGATTAGCCGTTATTTAACCTGAAGCAGCGGAGAGGAGGAAGCGGAAGAGAGCAGAAGCTGGAATAAGGAGAGAAACAGGAAGCATCGCTTCATGCAGAGCCCGCAGCTCTTACCTGAGATCCCCGCTCCCACCACCACCACATCGCAGCTGCTGCTGGTCATGCTTCCGTCCGTCCGTCCGCTCCGCTGGCCGCTGAACGCAGGGCGCGCGAGGAGCGCATCTGTATTAAACAGACCACGCCCACCGAGCTCCGCCCACATGGAGTAAAGAGAGGATCCGGTTAACGGGGCTGAACTTCGGTCCTGCTCAGAGGAAACTGTCAGGATCAAAGTCTGCTCTGCAGATAAAGGAGAGATGATCGCTGCTTTGATCTAAATCCATTAAAGATATAAACTTTACAGAATCACTGAACTGAGGAGGGATGGAGCAACATCTAGGATTCCATGACAGGAGCAGCGAGTCGCTCCAAGTTTTAATCCACTGCTCAGTGCAGCAGGAACGGGATTAGATTAGAATCCCATCAGGGGCGGATTGAGGAAATGTGGGGCCCTAGGCAAAGACAGGCAGGGGGCCCCCTGCCCCATAAAACAGCCCCATTCTCCAGATGTAGAAATGTTAATAGAATAGACATCCATTATCTGTTCTAGGTTGTGTCCCTCTCTTCTTGTTTTCCTCTCTATGTTTTGTACTCAGCTGACTTTTCATGCTGTCTCTAAAGGAATGAAAGATTTTTTCCAAGCACTAAGCTCACTTAGCTGATTGCTCCTTCCTGTGTTTCCAAAAAGGCCAAAGTAAATAACCCAGTCCTTCTTTTCACTGTAGACAAGCCATGATCTGCTCATCTGTTCTGAGACACACGTAATATTATCAGCGTTCTGATGGCATTTTAGCCAAAGGATTTTTATTAAAAACATAACTAATGTGCACAAATAAGGAATAGTTGTATTAACCACACATGGAAACAGAGTTTTAAGTCCCCCAGGAACTTGGGGCACTGGGCAGCTGCCTAGTATTACCTGATGGTACAGAGGAGCAGAGTTCATGTGAAGATCTTGAAGAATCTGTCAGAGGTTCTTCAATGTCGTCACAAGGTTTAGTTCTATTGTCCAGCAGGACAATAGAACTAAAGAATAGAGCGGGTCAGATGGCCTAGTCAAAGTAAAGCACGGTTTCTACAATGAGAATCTGTTGAAGAGTCGATGATGGATTGTTGCAGACTGTCTGTCCAACCTGACTGACCCTAAAAGACGTTTCAGTTTCAAAGTTGGTAGAAGCCAAAGAGCTGATGGTTTGATCATAACTGAAGGAAACGTTAGAAGAAATCATCTGATAAAAATGGTTCTCATTGATAGAAACATTTTAATCAAAGACACCCACCTTCCTTCAGTCGGTCACATGGACCCCAATAAACCAGCAGGTGAGACCTCCTGCAAAGCCCTGATTACTCAGCGGTGATCAGGACGGTCTTCAGTCTGTCTGAGGAGGTCTCTGCTCAGCTGCTGAGGGGGTCTCTGCTCAGCTGCTGAGGGGGTCTCTGCTCAGCTGCTGAGGAGGTCTCTGCTCAGCTGCTGAGGGGGTCTCTGCTCAGCTGATGAGGAGGTCTCTGCTCAGCTGCTGAGGGGGTCTCTGCTCAGCTGATGAGGAGGTCTCTGCTCAGCTGATGAGGAGGTCTCTGCTCAGCTGCTTGGGGGGTCTCTGCTCAGCTGATGAGGAGGTCTCTGCTCAGCTGATGAGGAGGTCTCTGCTCAGCTGCTGAGGGGGTCTCTGCTCAGCTGCTGAGGAGGTCTCTGCTCAGCTGATGAGGAGGTCTCTGCTCAGCTGCTGAGGAGGTCTCTGCTCAGCTGATGAGGAGGTCTCTGCTCAGCGGCTGAGGGGGTCTCTGCTCAGCTGCTTGGGGGGTTTCTGCTCAGCTGATGAGGAGGTCTCTGCTCAGCTGATGAGGAGGTCTCTGCTCAGCTGCTGAGGAGGTCTCTGCTCAGCTGATGAGGAGGTCTCTGCTCAGCTGCTGAGGAGGTCTCTGCTCAGCTGCTGAGGGGGTCTCTGCTCAGCTGATGAGGGGGTCTCTGCTCAGCTGATGAGGAGGTCTCTGCTCAGCTGCTGAGGGGGTCTCTGCTCAGCTGATGAGGAGGTCTCTGCTCAGCTGCTGAGGAGGTCTCTGCTCAGCTGCTGAGGAGGTCTCTGCTCAGCTGCTGAGGGGGTCTCTGCTCAGCTGCTGAGGAGGTCTCTGCTCAGCTGCTGAGGGGGTCTCTGCTCAGCTGATGAGGAGGTCTCTGCTCAGCTGCTGAGGGGGTCTCTGCTCAGCTGATGAGGAGGTCTCTGCTCAGTTGCTGAGGAGGTCTCTGCTCAGCTGCTGAGGGGGTCTCTGCTCAGCTGATGAGGAGGTCTCTGCTCAGCTGCTGAGGGGGTCTCTGCTCAGCTGCTGAGGAGGTCTCTGCTCAGCTGATGAGGAGGTCTCTGCTCAGCTGCTGAGGAGGTCTCTGCTCAGCTGATGAGGAGGTCTCTGCTCAGCTGCTGAGGAGGTCTCTGCTCAGCTGATGAGGAGGTCTCTGCTCAGCGGCTGAGGGGGTCTCTGCTCAGCTGCTTGGGGGGTTTCTGCTCAGCTGATGAGGAGGTCTCTGCTCAGCTGATGAGGAGGTCTCTGCTCAGCTGCTGAGGAGGTCTCTGCTCAGCTGATGAGGAGGTCTCTGCTCAGCAGCTGAGGGGGTCTCTGCTCAGCTGCTGAGGGGGTCTCTGCTCAGCTGATGAGGAGGTCTCTGCTCAGCGGCTGAGGGGGTCTCTGCTCAGCTGCTTGGGGGGTTTCTGCTCAGCTGATGAGGAGGTCTCTGCTCAGCTGATGAGGAGGTCTCTGCTCAGCTGCTGAGGAGGTCTCTGCTCAGCTGATGAGGAGGTCTCTGCTCAGCAGCTGAGGGGGTCTCTGCTCAGCTGCTGAGGAGGTCTCTGCTCAGCTGCTGAGGAGGTCTCTGCTCAGTTGCTGAGGAGGTCTCTGCTCAGCTGCTGAGGAGGTCTCTGCTCAGCTGATGAGGAGGTCTCCCATCAGCTGCTGAGGGGGTCTCTGCTCAGCTGCTGAGGAGGTCTCTGCTCAGCTGATGAGGAGGTCTCCCATCAGCTGCTGAGGGGGTGTCTGCTCAGCTGCTGAGGGGGTCTCTGCTCAACTGCTGAGGAGGTCTCTGCTCAGCAGCTGAGGGGGTCTCTGCTCAGCAGCGAAGGAGGTCTCTGCTCAGCTGCTGAGGGGGTCTCTGCTCAGCAGCTCAGACAGGAAGCTGTGGGGCCTCTGCAGAGGGGCCCCAGCAGCTGAGGAGGTGTCTCCCAGACTCTCAGTCCGTCACACAGGTTTTTCCTCCTGGTTCTCCGTTTCCCTCTGGTGGTCGGCTGTGGGAGCTGAGATGTTTGCTTTGAGGAAAGCGTTTCAGTCACGTCGGGGCAAACTGATGATGAAACGGTTTTTCAAAGTGAACCCAGATTGAAGTGAACTTTCTGCTATGGTTGGATTGAAGATGTGATCCAGACTTAGTTCACTTTTTTAGCAGGACTGGATAAAGACGAATGTCTTCCTCTTGGTTTAATCTGAGCATGATTGTGGTTAATCCTAATCCTCATCTATGGACTAAGCTACTAAAGTCCAACGCTAGCACAAGCCTGTCCTTTCAGGACGCAGGGCAGCGTGGAGGGAAGGAGACGATGAGCATAGATGATGGTGTCAACAGAACCAGTCTGTTCTCAGGCTGATGAGGAGAAAGTTACAGTTAATCCACTTCAGTGGTTTCCCATACCTTCAGCATAGGAGAGGGTTTTAGTGGGTCCCTCATCGTCGTTAATAAACTAGAATCTTATCATTTCATTGCCCTTTAAAGTCTGATTTATTCAGAAAATCTCCCCAGAAAAACAAATTTATGAACCGATAAAGTTTGGATTCTCTTCCTGGAGCAGATTACACTTCCTGAAAACTTCAAGACCTTCAAGACTCAGTTTAGGGGATTTTAAACCTGCAGCAGCTTCAAAGGCTGTATGTTACTATGGCAACCACTGGGATCTGCTCTGTTCCTGAGAATAACCTGTATGACCCGAACCTTCTGCTAGCATAGAGCCTTTTCTAACACTTTGTTAAAGATCGGCCATCTTTGTTTACAGCTTCAAGCTTTCTCTCTCCGTTTGTTTACCTGGAAAGAGATCAGTGGAGACAAGCTCTTTAATAACACTTTATGACGTATAGATATGGGATATACTGGGATATACTGGGATATACTGGGATATACTGGGATATACTGGGATATACTGGGATATACTGGGATGTACTGGGATGTACTGGGATATACTGGGATATACTGGGATATACTGGTATATACTGGGATGTACTGGGATATACTGGGTGT